>NC_051322.1:13528521-13831551 GCF_015220235.1 Choloepus didactylus
AGGTTACGAATTTAGAGTTCTAAGGCCATAAGAGTGTCCAAACTAAAGCATCAGTAAGAGGATACCTTCACTGAAGGATGGCCATTGGCATCTGGAACATCTCTTGCAGCTGGGAAGGCACTTCGCTGGCGTCTGTTGGTCCTTTGCTCCCGGGTTGCGTTTCAAAATGGATTTCCCCAAAATGTCTCTGGGCTTCTGTCTCTCTTAGCCTCTCTCTGCTCTCTGCTTGGTTCTCCTGGGGCGTTTCCCTCTAAGTGTCTGGGGGTCCTCTCTTAGTTTCTCTGGGGCAAACTCCGGGCTTCATCTCTTAGCTTAGCATCACCAAATGTCCTTCTGACTGCGTCTCCAGGCATCTCCAAGCATGAGCATATGTGTTGGCTCTTGAGCTCTCTTAAGTGCTCTAGTGAACTAATCAGGACCCACCCTGAATAGGCAGTGTCTACACCTCCGTGGAAATAATTTAATCAAAGGTCTCACACACAATTGGGTGAGTCACATCTCCATGGAATCAACTTAATCAAACCTCCTGTTCTAATCAAGACTAGTAAGTCTGCCCCCTCAAGATTGTATTAAAGAACATGGCTTTTGTGGGGGACATAATAGATTCAAACCAGCAGAGCAATAAAAGTTTAATCTTTCCTTTAGTTCACCAGGAACATGTCTCCAAACATAGTTCAACGTAGAATGTTAGGCAAATGTAACAGGGAAATAATTGGATATTATAGTTAAAATATAACAGAAAATACATAACAGAAAAATATAACAGAAAAGCTTCAGAGAGTTTCAAAACTGGGGTTGTTAGGGCAAAGTTCAACTAAAATAAAACTAGGAGAAAAAAATAGTTAATGTAGTTTGAAACATCAAGAGAATATGAGAGGAAAATATGGGATAAATACTAAAAGATATCTAAGTGAATATATTATCTACAAAATAAAAAGAAACATACATATATAAAGATTAAATTAAACTGAATATATGATAAATAATTATAAATAAATGGAAATTCAGTGCTTATAGAACAAAAGGGTAAAGAGACAATGTTGCTATAACTAATCCAATGCTATGAAAAAGAAGAAATGAGTCACCCATTTTTAAATTCCTAGTCTCACCTTGTGTTTCATGTTAGATGCTAGAATGGGCTCAGGGGTTCCTTAGATTCATCAAATCAGAGGCTTGTTTTCTATCAGAGTATTGATCAGATTTGATCCTTGTTTCAAACAGAGCATGTGTGTACTTTTCAGAAAGGATCCTAAAAAACTGCCTTCCTCATAGATTATACTTTCTTTTTGGTTGCCTTTCAATAATAAACACATATCCTTGCTTTGCATTTTCAAAAGGAACTCCTGCAAAATCAACTCTAACTTTAAAGGATTTCCTTAAGATATATAGAAAATGCCAATGGTTTTCTATCACCATTTTCTATACCTGGAGATCAAGATATAAAAATAACTCAATACCACAGGCACTTTAAAAAATAAACCATATGTGCCAGAGATTATAATGAAAAATACATGTTTTCATCTGGCAAGTTGGTGGCTAAATGCATCTGCTGGCATCAGCTGCTGTTGTCAGGGAAATTGTGAAAATTTTAATTTAGGAATTGATTTCTGCACTAAGACAATTTAATTTTGCTACTGAGTTGGCTGGATTCACAATTTTTTAGTTTCAACTGGAGTTATATTAAGTACTTAAGTCACATCGTAACTGAAGTTACAGAATATATGAAATATGTAAATGTGCTTCATTTATATTATACTTCAATTTTTGAATCATACACTTATACAGAAATATGCTTTTTTTGTGCATTAGGACCAGAAGAAACTTTGTAAGGGCTTGTCAATATACAAGAGGGTCACTTTTTTTTTTTTTTCCACCTTGATTTAGCTTCCGAACTGATATGTTTTCAATCAGACCTAAAATTAGCAAGTACAACCACATGAGAATGGACATAATATTGATGGCATAAAATCAGTAAAAGATACAGTTTGGGTATTTAAAACAAGCTAACCATTTTTCTACTAGACTGCACAAAGAAAGAAATTACTAAATTTATTTCAAATAGTCTGAATTTCTTAAACACCCTTAATGCTATGAAGAGATGATATATTAGGAAACTATGCTATATAATTATAAAGCATCTTTGTCATGATATACTTTTCAAACTGCTTCAAGTTTGAGTCCTTTTCTTGACTGATAACTTCTGGTGTGCAGATAATGCTTATTTCTCTTAAAAGGAATTCATGGATGGATAACATACTTTTTAAAAAGCATTGGTAAAGAAATTTAAAGTTTATAATATAAAATGCCAAAATAAAATTAGTGAGGTAATTGTCAATACATTGAAACAGATGTAATACAGAAATTTGCAAATTACGGTAAGTTGGGATTTGGGTCAAGGTGTCAGAATAGTATATATGAGTAAATAAGCATTTGTCTGTATTGTGGAAAATTAATCCTAGTCAAATACTCAAACTTGAGAATCAGAACATCAAATTATTGGGTGGGAGGAGCAGATAGAAGTTGAAGGAGAAGCAAGTAAATGGTGTAAAATATACAGATTTAAGGGATCAAAAGCAAAGGTTAAAATAAATCTGCAGCTAAATACGTTCTTGCTTTATCAACTAGATTTTATCCCTTTCAAGTCACTACGTATCTTCTAACAGGAGGTGAGAACAGCAGGCAGCTACTTTCTAGCCCCCCAACGAGTGAATCATATTGTCAGCACACCACAAATATCATCAGCTTGTGGTGTCAGCAGCTTTTCTCATGGTATCCTCAACATCTCATAAACTCAGCAGATTCTGAGCTGTCTTCATAAAACTTTTGGGGGAATCACACCACTCTGTCCTTCAGAATAGAGAGGGTAGATATTATGCTGTATAATTAGTAACAACATCAAATTCCAAGAAGAGCTTTTTATTCACATTTGAAATCCAGTTTAACATCTTGTTTTTGTCGTTATCAATTGACATTAATGTCTAAGAGCTTGTTGGTTTTTTCATTCAAGACCTCTTGGGATATGAGACATTAAATAAAGCCAATGGTGTTAGAGACATGGCACAATGTAGATCAAGGACTAGCAAACTACTACTGGCAGGCCTGTTTGTACAAATGAAGTTTTATTGGAACACAGCCACACCCCATTGCTTGAGTATTGTTTGTGGCTGCTGAAATGGCAGAGTTAAATAGTTGTGACAAGAGACCAGCTGGACCAAAAAGTTGAAAATATTTACTGGCTGGCCCTTTCAGAAAAAAGTTTGCCAACCCCTGGCAGAGATGAAGAAGAGGTAGATTTGGTGTTAGAATATTGAAAGTAAGGTTCTTCACCTATTGCACAAGTTAATTCACTTCACTAAAGACTACCATGGGCATATACAGAATAAGAAGAATAGCCAGTTTTCCTCTCAAATTTCAATGAATGTTGAAAGGATTTGTAAATTATGAAGTATTATAGATGTAAGTCATTACTATATATGCTAGGTGATACTATGGCATTGTTTTGGTCTTTCAACAAATGATCATTGAGGGGCTGCCAGGTATTTTACTAGCCATGAGACATGTAATGGTGAACAAGGAAGACAGAGTTTCTGATTTTAAGAAATTTATAATCTTGCATATCCTAAGATGATTGAGGATGAGCCTTGTGTTAGTGTGACCTAAGAAAGGACTGTGGGTGTGTGAGCTTCTTCCTACTAATGGGCCATTGCCGTAGACTCACACTGATCGACTCCACCCGTTTCTCCTTCTCTTCTTCCTCTTTCTTCTTCGTCTTCTTAATACAACCTGGTTCATTCTTGTAAATTATTTTCCAATAACATTTTGCCAACAATTTTTGATACCAGTTGCATGTCACTGCAAAAGCCTCCATCCTTTACGACAAAATGTGAAGGTATAGGAAATATCTACTGACAAAATTAAGAGAAACCTGGCAAACTTGAAGCCCAACACAGGTTCATGGTCCATTTGATAGGGACTTAATGATTATTACAAATATTAAAGTAAATACTGAATCTTTAAAAGATAATGGCAGTCTCAAAGTTACTATTCAAAGCAAATATGAAGATACAGACAGGTTTTTTTCCCTAAGTGGCAATGTTATGGCATACTGCATTACTCCATGGCATGTGAAATTAATACATAGTTAACAAGAAGTCATTTCCTTCTACATTTATTTTTTGGGGAAAATTTGACAATATAGAAAAATACAAAAAAGTTAGTGTTCTTTTTCTATTCCAGGATCCCATCCAGACACCCTCATTTAGTTGTCATGTTAAGTTATTCTTTGTGGCAGTTTCTCAAACTTTCCTTGCTTTTGATACTCTTGACAGTTTTGAAGAGTGCTGGTTAGGGTTGCTTTTTGTTTTATTTTTTTTTAAACTTTACCAAAAAATTAAAAACAAAAACATTTCAAACAAAACAAAACAAAGGAATAAGAAAAACAAATATCCCAAAAGAACTACATTGCTTCCAACATGCTCCTACCGTATCCCAAGAAAATTAATGAAACATAGTCATTCCTGAGCATTCCCATATCGTTAAGATTACCCTCAATATCTTATCTGTTCTTATTAGATTATCTTTCCCCCTTCACTAGTTGCTGTGTATCTCTGGGTCCCCAACATTCCACAATATAAGACACTTGTTTTACGTTTTTCACAGAGTTCATGTTAGTGATATCATACAATTTCTCTCCTTTTGTTTGCTTTAGAACAACCCTCTATTGAGATTTGTCTGATGTTTTTTCCCAGGAGTTGACTGGGGTTAAAGGGCTTTGGGGAGGAAGACCACATAGGTAAAATGCTATTTTCATCACATGATATCAAGGATACATATGATCAATGGTATATGACGTCCGATATTGGCCTCGATCACCTGACTGAGGTAGTTTGTCATGTTTCTCCACTGTTAATGTTTTGTCTTTCCCCTTTTCAAGTGTAGAAAGTCACTATACCCCACACTTAAAAAGTTATCCTATCTCCTATCCTTCCTTGATGGGGGAGTATATATGTAAATTATTTGAATTATCCTGTATGAGAGATTTTACTA
This sequence comes from Choloepus didactylus, assembly GCF_015220235.1. Classification (NCBI taxonomy): domain Eukaryota; kingdom Metazoa; phylum Chordata; class Mammalia; order Pilosa; family Megalonychidae; genus Choloepus; species Choloepus didactylus. The sequence continues at coordinate 13,533,568 of NC_051322.1, forward strand.
TTTGCCACCATTTATTTATTTGTTCAATATATTTTTTTTTTTTACCAGTATGGACTCATGGATATTTATTTAATAGTTTGAGTTGTAATTCAATACTTCTCTATTTTGTTGCACAAGTTGTTCTAACTTTTGCCATTTGAGAGCTCTTTCAGTTGGCTCCCTTGTCCCCAGTGAAGGTGTGTGTGTTGTTGTTTTGTTTTGTTTTGTTTTTCAGCACTTCCTTATCTTCTGGTTCTAGACGATGCTCCAGGTTAATCTTTGTAAATTCCTGTCTTGGTCTCAGAATTGGCCATGTCCCCAAGGATCCCTGGTTTCTTTTATTGGAGAATGGTGTTAAAAACCATGAGCTGGGTGCTAGGTGTGCTCATTGTTATCGCGGTGTCATTTCTTTAGGCTCAAAAGATGACAAAGAAAGGAAATATATGTGTGTATACTAATTTGTGTATATATAGATACCTATAAACATCTCTGCATATAATCTTTATCTATACTAAGGTAAACATGGGTTCATACTGATCTCTCTAATTCCATCCTGTATTGCACGGATCATTCCAGCCTTCTTACCTTGCTTATTTGTAAATAACCATGTGGACAGTGAAATGCCTGGCTCCCAGCACCACTGTCCATTTACTTAATTGCCCATTTCCATGGAGAGCAGTATTAGAATTGTTATACTGTACCCATGTAGGAAATCTTTATTAACTAAATTACAGAGCTTGTATGGAGTTCTTTTTTCCTTTAGTCTTAAAGACTCCACTGATGTCCCAAGTTACTTAGATCATCAACTTTTCCACCCACTCCCTTCTCTGAGGTTGTTTCATACAATTTTATTAGAGAAGTTGTAGGTTTACAGAAAAATCATGTATAAAACTCAGAATTCCTGTATACCACTCTACTATTAACACCTTGTGTTAGTGTGGTATATTTGTTACAATTCTTGAAAGTTTTTATAATTGTGCTATTAACTATAGTACATGGTTTAACTTAGGGCTCACTGTTTGTGTTGCACAGTCCTATGTCATTGTTTCTTTTTTTAATTTTTATTCTAGTAGCATATATACAACCTAAAATATCCCCTTTTAACCACATTCAAATACATAATTCAGTGCTATTAATTATGTTCACAGTGCTGTGCTACCATCACCACCATCCATTATCAAAATATTTCCATCATTCCAAATGGGAACCTTAAGTTCCCATTCCCTGTCTCCACCTCATCCCCTGGTAATGCCATCCATAGTAGGCATCAGCTCATATGCCTACTACTGTGAATTTCTTCTCCCTCTTTGGGTGGAGTGTCTAGTTTTTTTTTCTTTAATTTCCTTTGCGTTCAGTTATGTATTCATAATTACATGAAATGTAACAGTAAATAACAGTAAAAATGTTCACTGTTATATTTCATCTAGCGCTTGTGAAACGTTTATTCCATGAGACATCTCCCTTCTCCAACCACTGCACCCTGGCTTCTTTCTTCACCATTCTGAAATTGCACTTTTCTAATTCTATCTCATAATTTGATATTCCTCCTTTGTTTCCTAGTTTTGACCCAAGATCTGCAAACTTTTTCTATAAAAGGTGGCATAATAAATATTTTAGACTATTTGGGCCACCTGGTCTCTGTTGCAAATAGTTAGCTCTGCCCTTGTATTACAAAAGCAGCCATAAACAATACATAAACGAATGCATATGGTTGCATTCTGGTAAAACTTTATTTACCAAAATAGGCAGTGGGATAAATTTGGCCCATAGGCTGTGGTTTGCCAATGTCCATGGCATCCGAATCCCTCTGCCCTTGTCTTCCAAATTATTCTTTCCTGGTTTTCTTCCCACATTTATGGAAGATTCTTCTCTCTTCCTGGTAAGCATTCCTATGTGTTGACTTACTCCTCAAATGTTGATTAGTCTGCGTGTTTTCCATGGGTAACCAATCCCACCTGTATCTTTAGCTATCATCTCTATATACTGATTACTACTAAATGCTTTCTGGCAGCATTAGCAAACCAGAGCAACATCACATTATAAACTACCATAATCCTCGGCAAAATATGAGACAACTGGCAAAAAGCAGTTGTCTCATATTTTTTTTTTTTTCTGTCAAATATATTCCCTCAGAGTAGTTAGTTTGCCATATTGATTGTGGGGGAAATATACCCACAGATATAAATACCCTAAATGATACACTTAGCAGTATTCAAATTATGAAGTAAAATTAAAACCCATAGTTTCTGTGCTATGTTCTTACCACTTTATTTTAACTTCCAAAAATCTAATGATCTCAAAAAAGGTTAACAACTTCATTTTAAATGTCACATATTTATGATAGTAGTTAATATCTTACAATGTTAGATAGCCAGTGTTTAACTTAGATAAAGCAACAGGTCTTAGAAAAAAATACATTTGTGACCTCAATTAAAAAAAAAAGGTTATATAGCAGTATTTATTTGGTGTTCATAAGTTCTATATTAAAGTAAAGGTAAACTTTTATCTGCTTTACAATAACTCATCAAAACAAAATTTAGAGTAGACTTGACATCTGTGCCAGTTTGGATGTATTATGTCTCCCAAAAAGCCATTATCTTTGATGCAATCTTGTGGGGGCAGACGTATATTGTTGATTAGATTGCAATCCTTTGAATGAGTGTTTGTCTATGGAGATGTGACTCAATCAACTGTGAGTGAAACATTTGATTGGATAATTTCCATGGAGGTGTTACCCTGCCCATTCAGGGTGGGTGTCAATTGGATCACTGGAGTCCTGTAAAGGAGTTCACAGACAGAAGAACCTCAGAGAGACTGAGAGTGACATTTTGGAGAGGAGCTGCAGCCCAGGTAGACACTTTGGAAGATGCCATTTTGGAAAGCAACCTGGGAGCAAGCAGACGCCAGCCACGTGCCTTCCCAGTTAACAGAGGTTTTCCGGACACCATTGGCCAGCCTCCAGTGAAGGTACCTGATTGTTGATTTATTACCTTGGACACTTTATAGCCTTAAGACTGTAACTGTGTAATCAAATAAATCCCCCTTTATAAAAGCCAATCCATTCCTGGTGTTTTGCATTCTGGCAGCATTAGCAAACCAGAACAACATCACATTATAAACTACTGTAAAACTTGGCAAAATATATGAGACAACTGTTTCCAGGTCCTGCACAACAGGCCATGCAAGCCTATGATAAGTGAGCAAAGGGAAATGTACTTGGTGAGCCTCTCTTCACATGCTTTTTGCCAGGGATGCTTTCTCAACCATTGGGCAGCATGAAGAAGTCTAAGCTGAGAGCTGGCTGAGTTGAGGAGTCAAATAAACAGGTTGGGAACCACAGACGCAGCTGAAATTCCCAGGGTAGAATACCAGAAAAGAGATTGCTTGGCTTTAAGAAGGCCAAGAAATTGGATGGAGTTTCACCATGAGTTCTTAAGTACTTACTGAAGAACTGGGCTAAGGAAACAAAAGTTAAGACTCCATAAAGCCTATCAAATAGTGACAGTTGCAAGACTGGTTACTGGACAGAGATCCCAGGTGTTACACAATGCTAGGATGTTTGGATCAAAACGGAGTAGAAAAATATCACTGTACCTCTCCAGAATGCATTTGAGAACCCAGCAAAACTGACCTTTGCAGTGAAAACCATGCCCAGAGTAAGGGCCATGACGTAAGTCTAAGAACAAAACCAACATTGATCCACTCTAATGAAGAGCAAGGTTCTCTCTCTCTCTCTCTCTCTTTCTCGCTCTTCTGTAATTGTACTCCTTCCCCTCTCAGAGGACTCTGCCTCTCCTTCTCTCCTCCCCAGGCATCCCTCATCCCCTGAAATCTGCCTTTCCCCTCAAATGGAATCTCCAGCAATTTAACCGCCTGCCCAAAGAAAACCCAACCCCCTTTAGATAAAGACAACATAATCCAAAGTCCACACAACTTGTTAAATATGTCCAATGTATAATTTATATATTTAAACACACAGGAAAATCAAGAAACAGTCATTAGCGAACAACGTTGGAATTAATAAACAGGCATTGAAACTAATAAACATAAATTTTAAAGGAGCGCTTGTAAATATTTCTAGGAAATAAAATAAGGCAAAAATGGTGATGTTGAGTGAACAGACAGGAACTCTACGCAGAGAAACTAAAAGTATAAACTAGATAGGAATGGAAACCCTACAACAAAAAAGCAAAATATCTCAGTTAGAAACAAAACAAAACATTGGATGGGCTTAAAGCAGATTGGAGTCAGTACAAGAAAAGGTCAGTGAACTGAGACAGACCCAAAAATCCATAGAAATTATCTAAACTGAGCACACAAGAAAAGAGATTTTTAAAATATTTTAAGCAAGATTGAGTATTGTATGCACCTTGAAGTATTTTTATGCAAGCTTTTTTAACCTTAGAGTGGTGAAACCTTTCTAACTGACTTGAAATTCATAAGCTGTCAAGAAAAATTTGATAATTATGGCTGTATGAAATAATAATAATATCAATATTTTATTTTGTGAAAAATGTAAGCAATGGCAAATGAAAAACAGTGAATTCTAAAAAATTGAAACTTTATTACAAAATTAGGCTATCTCCTTATATAGAATGTTTCTAGAAATCAGTAAGAACAAAAACTTAATAGAAAAATGGGCAGAGTCATAAAAAGGCTTTTACTACTTACAAGATGGCAAAGGTAAACTAAAGCTACACTGAGTTGAAATTTTTCACATATCATATTGTCAAAAAAAATTGGTGGTTGATGACAGAGTAGAAGATGTGATTAAATACTCTCCTATATTCCTGGTGAGAATGGAATTAATATGCTCTGTATAAGGGAAAACTTGGCAGGCTCTATTAAATATTCAAACACATATATTCTTGGACTCAACTACTCATTTCTCGGCATTTATCTTGTTTGCCCACTAGCAACGTGAGGTGTGCTTAAATTAATTATTAACTTTAATTATCTAATGTCAAAATTGCTTTAATAATAATTGCCTTAACATCAAAAGGTTGGAATGAAACTCAATTTCATAAGTGGTGGACTAGTGAAATATGTTTTGATATACACATGGAATGTAATAAAATGCAGCAATTCAAAGCTGATTATTTTCCCATGTTCTGATTTGGGAAGTATTCAAGATATATGGATAATAAAAAAAAAAAGGATAAACCAATATATGGGCTCTAATACAATGTGCCTAAATAATATGTATTTATATTTTCATAAAATTTCTTTAATAATACAATAAAATAATAGTGTGCATGTACGTGTGTGTGTGTGTGCATGTTTGTATTGGGAGAGTCAGGGGATTCAGGAGTTTCAAGGAACTGGGTGGGAAGATGGCAATGTTGACAAAAAGACTTTTCATTGTGCATGACCTTTCTGTTTTAATTTTTAATGTGATTTTTAACCTATTTTATGAATAAATTAAATTCACCCACATCATGGCATTTTGTGCAGATGAAATTTTTTAATAGCTGTAGTTAATAATATCATTATATCATCATCATCACCATTATTCTTACATTCAGTAGTTCACAGAATTGGTGAAGATATTAGATGGCCAGGCTTAGGACACAAGGGTAAGCCAAGGGAATCTCGGTGGCAGGGGCTACAGTCAAAACCATGGTCGTATCACCACACCAGCCTGATTATGAGGTTACTGCTGACACTATTTTTAATGCTGCCATTAAGTTATCATTGCTACTTGATTCTCCAACTCTAGACTTCTGATTGTGTTGCCAAAACTGTGAGAAATTTTCTGTTATGTCTCTCTCTGCAAAAATCTTTCAAGATTCAAAATTGAGAGGCGGGGCAAGATGGCAGACTGGTGAGCTGCAAGCTTTAGTTACTCCTCCAGGAAAGTAGGTAAAAAGCCAGGAACTGCGTGGACTGGACACCACAGAGCAATCTGTCTTTGGGCATACTTCATACAACACTCATGAAAACGTGGAACTGCTGAGATCAGCGAAATCTGTAAGTTTTTGCGGCCAGGGGACCCGCGCCCCTCCCTGCCAGGCTCAGTCCCGGGGGAGGAGGGGCTGTCAGCTCTGGGAAGGAGAAGGGAGAACTGCAGTGGCTGCTCTTATCGGAAACTCATTCTACTGATTCAAACTCCAACCATAGATAGACTGAGACCAGACACCAGAGACTCTGAGAGCAGCCAGCCCAGCAGAGAGGAGACAGGCATAGAAAAAAAACAACACGAAAAACTCTAAAATAAAAGCAGAGGATTTTTGGCGTTCTGGTGAAAACAGAAAGGGGAAGGGCGGAGCTCAGGCCTTGAGGCGCATATGCAAATCCCGAAGCAAAGCTGATCTCTCTGCCCTGTGGACCTTTCCTTAATGGCCCTGGTTGCTTTGTCTATTAGCATTTCAATAACCCATTAGATCTCTGAGGAGGGCCGTTTTTTTTTTTTTTTTTTTTTTTTTTAAATACTTTTTTCTTTTTCTAAAACAATTACTCTAAGAAGCCCAATACAGAAAGCTTCAAAGAATTGCAATTTGGGCACGTCAAGTCAAGAGCAGAACTAAGAGAGCTCTGAGACAAAAGGCAATAATCCAGTGGCTGAGAAAATTCACTAAACAACACAACTTCCCAAGAAAAGGGGGGTGTCCGCTCACAGCCACCATCCTGGTGGACAGGAAACACTCCTGCCCATCGCCAGCCCCATAGCCCAGAGCTGCCCCAGACAACCCAGTGTGACGGAAGTGCTTCAAATAACAGGCACACACCACAAAACTGGGCGTGGACATTAGCCTTCCCTGCAACCTCAGCTGAATGTCCCAGAGCTGGGAAGGTCGAGCAGTGTGAATTAACAAAGCCCCATTCAGCCATCATTTGAGCAGACTGGGAGCCTCCCTACACAGCCCAGCAGCCCAGAACTGCCCTGGGGGGATGGCACTCACCTGTGACATAGCACAGTCATCCCTCAACAGAGGACCCGGGGTGCACAGCCTGGAAGAGGGGCCCACTTGCAAGTCTCAGGAGCCATACGCCAATACCAAAGACTTGTGGGTCAGTGGCGGAGACAAACTGTGGCAGGACTGAACTGAAGGATTAGACTATTGCAGCAGCTTTAAAACTCTAGGATCATCAGGGAGATTTGATTGTTAGGGCCACCCCCCCTCCCCGACTGCCCAGAAACACGCCCCACATACAGGGCAGGCAACACCAACTACACACGCAAACTTGGTACACCAATTGGGCCCCACAAGACTCACTCCCCCACTCACCAAAAAGGCTAAGCAGGGGAGAACTGGCTTGTGGAGAACAGGTGGCTCGTGGACGCCACCTGCTGGTTAGTTAGAGAAAGTGTACTCCACAAAGCTGTAGATCTGATAAATTAGAGATAAGGACTTCAATAGGTCTACAAACCCTAAAAGAACCCTATCAAGTTCAGCAAATGCCACGAGGCCAAAAACAACAGAAAATTATAAAGCATATGAAAAAACCAGACGATATGGATAACCCAAGCCCAAGCACCCAAATCAAAAGACCAGAAGAGACACAGCACCTAGAGCAGCTACTCAAAGAACTAAAGATGAACAATGAGACCATAGTACAGGGTATGAAGGAAATCAAGAAGACCCTAGAAGAGCATAAAGAAGACATTGCAAGACTAAATAAAAAAATGGATGATCTTATGGAAATTAAAGAAACTGTTGACCAAATTAAAACGATTCTGGACACTCATAGTACAAGACTAGAGGAAGTTGAACAACGAATCAGTGACCTGGAAGATGACAGAATGGAAAATGAAAGCATAAAAGAAAGAATGGGGAAAAAAATTGAAAAACTCGAAATGGACCTCAGGGATATGATAAATAATATGAAATGTCCGAATATAAGACTCATTGGTGTCCCAGAAGGGGAAGAAAAGGGTAAAGGTCTAGGAAGAGTATTCAAAGAAATTGTTGGGGAAAACTTCCCAAATCTTCCAAACAACATAAATACACAAATCATAAATGCTCAGCGAACTCCAAATAGAATAAATCCAAAAAAACCCACTCCGAGACATATACTGATCACACTGTCAAACATAGAAGAGAAGGAGCAAGTTCTGAAAGCAGCAAGAGAAAAGCAATTCACCACATACAAAGGAAACAGCATGAGACTAAGTAGTGACTACTCAGCAGCCACCATGGAGGCAAGAAGGCAGTGGCACGATATATTTAAAATTCTGAGTGAGAGGAATTTCCAGCCAAGAATACTTTATCCAGCAAAGCTCTCCTTCAAATTTGAGGGAGAGCTTAAATTTTTCACAGACAAAGAAATGCTGAGAGAATTTGCTAACAAGAGACCTGCCCTACTGGAGATACTAAAGGGAGCCCTACAGACAGAGAAACAAAGACAGGACAGAGAGACTTGGAGAAAGGTTCAGTACTAAAGAGATTCGGTATGGGTACAATAAAGGATATTAATAGAGAGAGGGAAAAATATGGCAAACATAAACCAAAGGATAAGATGGCTGATTCAAGAAATGCCTTCACGGTTTTAACGTTGAATGTAAATGGATTAAACTCCCCAATTAAAAGATATAGATTCGCAGAATGGATCAAAAAAAATGAACCATCAATATGTTGCATACAAGAGACTCATCTTAGACACAGGGACACAAAGAAACTGAAAGTGAAAGGATGGAAAAAAATATTTCATGCAAGCTACAGCCAAAAGAAAGCAGGTGTAGCAATATTAATCTCAGATAAAATAGACTTCAAATGCAGGGATGTTTTGAGAGACAAAGAAGGCCACTACATACTAATAAAAGGGGCAATTCAGCAAGAAGAAATAACAATCGTAAATGTCTATGCACCCAATCAAGGTGCCACAAAATACATGAGAGAAACACTGGCAAAACTAAAGGAAGCAATTGATGTTTCCACAATAATTGTGGGAGACTTCAACACATCACTCTCTCCTATAGATAGATCAACCAGACAGAAGACCAATAAGGAAATTGAAAACCTAAACAATCTGATAAATGAATTAGATTTAACAGACATCTACAGGACATTACATCCCAAATCACCAGGATACACATACTTTTCTAGTGCTCACGGAACTTTCTCCAGAATAGATCATATGCTGGGACATAAAACAAGCCTCAATAAATTTAAAAAGATTGAAATTATTCAAAGCACATTCTCTGACCACAATGGAATACAATTAGAAGTCAATAACCATCAGAGACTTAGAAAAATCACAAATACCTGGAGGTTAAACAACACACTCCTAAACAATCAGTGGGTTAAAGAAGAAATAGCAAGAGAAATTGCTAAATATATAGAGACGAATGAAAATGAGAACACAACATACCAAAACCTATGGGATGCAGCAAAAGCAGTGCTAAGGGGGAAATTTATAGCACTAAACGCATATATTAAAAAGGAAGAAAGAGCCAAAATCAAAGAACTAATGGATCAACTGAAGAAGCTAGAAAATTAACAGCAAACCAATCCTAAACCAAGTAGAAGAAAAGAAATAACAAGGATTAAAGCAGAAATAAATGACATAGAGAACAAAAAAACAATAGAGAGGATAAATATCACCAAAAGTTGGTTCTTTGAGAAGATCAACAAGATTGACAAGCCCCTAGCTAGACTGACAAAATCAAAAAGACAGAAGACCCATATAAACAAAATAATGAATGAAAAAGGTGACATAACTGCAGATCCTGAAGAAATTAAAAAAATTATAAGAGGATATTATGAACAACTGTATGGCAACAAACTGGATAATGTAGAAGAAATGAACAATTTCCTGGAAACATATGAACAACCTAGACTGACCAGAGAAGAAATAGAAGACCTCAACCAACCCATCACAAGCAAAGAGATCCAATCAGTCATCAAAAATCTTCCCACAAATAAATGCCCAGGGCCAGATGGCTTCACAGGGGAATTCTACCAAACTTTCCAGAAAGAACTGACACCAATTTTACTCAAAGTCTTTCAAAACATTGAAAAAAATGGAACACTACCTAGCTCATTTTATGAAGCTAACATCAATCTAATACCAAAACCAGGCAAAGATGCTACAAAAAAGGAAAACTACCGGCCAATCTCCCTAATGAATATAGATGCAAAAATCCTCAACAAAATACTTGCAAATCGAATCCAAAGACACATTAAAAAAATCATACACCATGACCAAGTGGGGTTCATTCCAGGCATGCAAGGATGGTTCAACATAAGAAAAACAATCAATGTATTACAACACATTAAAAACTCGAAAGGGAAAAATCAATTGATCATCTCAATAGATGCTGAAAAAGCATTTGACAAAATCCAACATCCCTTTTTGATAAAAACACTTCAAAAGGTAGGAATTGAAGGAAACTTCCTCAACATGATAAAGAGCATATATGAAAAACCCACAGCCAGCATAGTACTCAATGGAGAGAGACTGAAAGCCTTCCCTCTAAGATCAGGAACAAGACAAGGATGCCCGCTGTCACCACTGTTATTCAACATTTTGCTGGAAGTGCTAGCCAGGGCAATCCGGCAAGACAAAGAAATAAAAGGCATCCAAATTGGAAAAGAAGAAGTAAAACTGTCATTGTTTGCAGATGATATGATCTTATATCTAGAAAACCCTGAGAAATCAATGATACACCTACTAGAGCTAATAAACAAATTTAGCAAAGTAGCGGGATACAAGATTAATGCACATAAGTCAGTAATGTTTCTATATGCTAGAAATGAACAAACTGAAGAGACACTCAAGAAAAAGATACCATTTTCAATAGCAACTAAAAAATCAAGTACCTAGGAATAAACTTAACCAAAGATGTAAAAGACCTATACAAAGAAAACTACATAACTCTACTAAAGAAATAGAAGGGGACCTTAAAAGATGGAAAAATATTCCATGTTCATGGATAGGAAGGCTAAATGTCATTAAGATGTCAATTCTACCCAAACTCATCTACAGATTCAATGCAATCCCAATCAAAATTCCAACAACCTACTTTGCAGACTTGGAAAAGCTAGTTATCAAATTTATTTGGAAAGGGAAGATGCCTCGAATTGCTAAAGACACTCTAAAAAAGAAAAATGAAGTCGGAGGACTTACACTCCCTGACTTTGAAGCTTATTATAAAGCCACAGTTGCCAAAACAGCATGGTACTGGCACAAAGATAGACATATAGATCAATGGAATCGAATTGAGAATTCAGAGATAGACCCTCAGATCTATGGCTGACTGATCTTTGATAAGGCCCCCAAAGTCACCGAACTGAGCCATAATGGTCTTTTCAACAAATGGGGATGGGAGAGTTGGATATCCATATCCAAAAGAATGAAAGAGGACCCCTACCTCACCCCCTACACAAAAATTAACTCAAAATGGACCAAAGATCTCAAGATAAAAGAAAGTACCATAAAACTCCTAGAAGATAATGTAGGAAAACATCTTCAAGACCTTGTATTAGGAGGCCACTTCCTAGACTTTACACCCAAAGCACAAGCAACAAAAGAGAAAATAGATAAAAGGGAACTCTTCAAGCTTAGAAGTTTCTGCACCTCAAAGGAATTTCTCAAAAAGGTAAAGAGGCAGCCAACTCAATGGGAAAAAATTTTTGGAAACCATGTATCTGACAAAAGACTGATATCTTGCATATACAAAGAAATCCTACAGCTCAATGACAATAGTACAGACAGCCCAATTATAAAATGGGCAAAAGATATGAAAAGACAGTTCTCTGAAGAGGAAATACAAATGGCCAAGAAACACATGAAAAAATGTTCAGCTTCACTAGCTATTAGAGAGATGCAAATTAAGACCACAATGAGATACCATCTAACACCGGTTAGAATGGCTGCCATTAAACAAACAGGAAACTACAAATGCTGGAGGGGATGTGGAGAAATTGGAACTCTGATTCATTGTTGGTGGGACTGTATAATGGTTCCAAATGCTGGAGGGGATGTGGAGAAATTGGAACTCTTATTCATTGTTGGTGGGACTGTATAATGGTTCAGCCACTCTGGAAGTCAGTCTGGCAGTTCCTTAGAAAACTAGATATAGAGCTACCATTCGATCCAGCGATTGCACTTCTCGGTATATACCCGGAAGATCGGAAAGCAGTGACACGAACAGATATCTGCACGCCAATGTTCATAGCAGCATTATTCACAACTGCCAAGAGATGGAAACAACCCAAATGTCCTTCAACAGATGAGTGGATAAATAAAATGTGGTATATACACACGATGGAATACTACGCGGCAGTAAGAAGGAACGATCTGGTGAAACATATGACAACATGGATGAACCTTGAAGACATAATGCTGAGCGAAATAAGCCAGGCACAAAAAGAGAAATATTATATGCTACCACTAATGTGAACTTTGAAAAATGTAAAACAAATGGTTTATAATGTAGAATGTAGGGGAACTAGCAGTAGAGAGCAATTAAGGAAGGGGGAACAATAATCCAAGAAGAACAGATAAGCTATTTAACGTTCTGGGGATGCCCAGAAATGACTATGGTCTGTTAATTTCTGATGGATGTAGTAGGAACAAGTTCACTGAAATGTTGCTATATTACGTAACTTTCTTGGGGTAAAGTAGGAACATGTTGGAAGTTAAGCAGTTATCTTAGGTTAGTTGTCTTTTTCTTACTCCCTTGTTATGGTCTCTTTGAAATGTTCTTTTATTGTATGTTTGTTTTCTTTTTAACTTTTTTTTTCATACAGTTGATTTAAAAAAGAAGGGAAAGTTAAAAAAAAAAAAAAGAAAAAAGTCAAACAAGGAAAAAAAAAAAAAAAAAAGATGTAGTGCCCCCTTGAGGAGCCTGTGGAGAATGCAGGGGTATTCGCCTACCCCACCTCCATGGTTGCTAACATGACCGCAGACATAGGGGACTGGTGGTTTGATGGGTTGAGCCCTCTACCATAAGTTTTACCCTTGGGAAGACGGTTGCTGCAAAGGAGAGGCTAGGCCTCCCTGTATTTGTGCCTAAGAGTCTCCTCCTGAATGCCTCTTTGTTGCTCAGATGTGGCCCTCTCTCTCTGGCTAAGCCAACTTGAAAGGTGAAATCACTGCCCTCCCCCCTACGTGGGATCAGACACCTAGGGAAGTGAATCTCCCTGGCAACGTGGAATATGACTCCCGGGGAGGAATGTAGACCCGGCATCGTGGGATGGAGAACATCTTCTTGACCAAAAGGGGGATGTGAAAGGAAATGAAATAAGCTTCAGTGGCAGAGAGATTCCAAAACGAGCCGAGAGATCACTCTGGTGGGCACTCTTACGCACACTTTAGACAACCTTTTTTAGGTTCTAAAGAATTGGGGTAGCTGGTGGTGGATACCTGAAACTATTAAACTACAACCCAGAACCCATGAATCTCGAAGACAGTTGCATAAAAATGTAGCTTATGAGGGGTGACAATGGGATTGGGAATGCCATAAGGACCAAACTCCACTTTGTCTAGTTTATGGATGGATGTGTAGAAAAGTAGGGGAAGGAAACAAACAGACAAAGGTACCCAGTGTTCTTTTTTACTTCAATTGCTCTTTTTCACTCTAATTATTATGCTTGTTATTTTTGTGTGTGTGCTAATGAAGGTGTCAGGGATTGATTTAGGTGATGAATGTACAACTATGTAATGGTACTGTAAACAATCGAAAGTACAATTTGTTTTGTATGACTGCGTGGTATGTGAATATATCTCAATAAAATGATGATTAAAAAAAAAAAAAGATTCAAAATCATAGTCACGCATGGGGAAATGGCTAAATCTTGATCATTTGCCATCCCCCAGGTTTCAGGAGCCATCATTGAGATAAACTTTCTTCTTTTACATCCATTGTAGCCTGTTGGATGCTACGTCTCTCAAACAGAAAACACGTGGTGCTTGCAAAAATAATCCCATTATTTTACTCTTCCCACTATCCATGACCTTTGTTGTATAATGTTGAAGTGCCTCTCTTTCTCGGAGTTTGGACTCATCCATGAGACTCTGGGTCCATGGGATGTTTGCAAAAATATAGCAAGCAGAGGCTTTAAAAGATTTTGTACAACAGAGCTAGCTTGGTCTGCCACTGCCATAAGAAGGGCATGCTGAAGCTAGCCTGCTGATCCTAGGAAAGAATGAAAGACGTGTGGATCAGAGCCAAAACAGATGAATGGATTAGCAAGCTGATCTGAACCTCAGACACAGGAACAAGGCCAGCTGAGACCTGACAAGCTCAGCTTAGATCAGCTGAACCTTGCAGATGTGTGAGCAATAGTATGCCATTGAGATTTTGTCATTGTTCGTTAGGCAATATAATTATGGCAATAAAAAAATGACAGTCATCCGAAATAGATCAATTCTTAGTGATCAGTAAAATAATTCAGATTCTGTGTGACCAAAAATATAAACTAAACAATAACAAATGTCCATATACCAATCAGGTCCTAACAGGAAACAGGTGGCATGCTCTCAAAGGCATTTAACTTTAGATAATAGAATGAAGCTACTGTGTCCAGATGTGTGGGGAATGTCATGGAACCAATGGGAGATGGTGAGGCACCCAGGAATTTATAAAAGTGGGAAGCTATTATGACCTCAAAGTCTAAAACAGAGGCAGCAGTGCCACAGCAGCTAGGAGCTGGCGCCATGGGAGAAAGCCCCATGAATTGAGCTATAGTTGTAGATAAACAGCAAAATTTTACAGTTTCAGAGAAGCAGGAAGAACCAGTGAGAGGTGAATACCGAAACCACTGCTGCCTTCCACTGGGACCCAACTGGAAGCCAGAGGGTAGGGAAGGCTGTTGGGTTATGTGGACTCTGAAGATCACTTTCCAGGGGCACAAAGCAGGGCAGAAGGGGAGTGGGAATGGATGTGGGATGGCAAAGGGAGAACAAGTAGCACAGTCTTCTTTATTGAATATGCATATTTATTGAACCATATTGTATTATTTGAGACACCCTCTGCTGTACGTGAAATCACTTAAGTCAGTAGGAAAAAGTTGACCATTGAGAGAGGGACATGACTGTGGAAACCAAAATCAGGACTAATGTTAAACTTCAGGAACCTACTTGAACCAAAGGAAAGAAAGCCTTACTCCATCCCTTCACTGCTCTCCTCTTTTACTCTCTGAATGTCTACTTCACTCTCCTTTCACCACAAACCCTCTTTTGTGGGTCAGCACAGTGCACTCTAGGTTACACATAATGGAAAGATGAAGACTGAATATTTCTCAGTCCCAACTGCTAATGGCTAGAGAAGTGGTTAATCTGATTAATCCAGATTGGTCCATGAATCATCTTCCCCTCCAGACATCTCTTGCTGAGGAGCAGGAGCCACTTTATTCAATATGACTGATGACCCATTGTTCTGACCATGCAAATTGAGGGACCTGTGGGGAAAATTCCAGATGACATTGCTGTGAATTGGGCAGAACTTCTACCTACACAGTACATGCTTAAATTTTTATTATTGGTTTTTCTTAGAAATTTGGTAAATGTCAAATCTCCACTTACCAAAAGAGAGAATCAGGATCCCTCTAGGGAAATAAGAGATGTAAATGATTTGACATTTCATAACTAAGTTTTTATCTAATTAGAAGACACATACACACACCACTTGGTATGTAATGTAGGACAAATGATGAATCAGGACATAACATAGAGGCTGGCTGAGATTGGAGGCTGGGTGAAAAAGATCCTGAGTTTATTTTCATTTTCTTTCCCAAACTACAAATATATTGCATGAGGGATACAGAGATCAATGATGCTAGGAGGTGTTGATGAATACCCACCTCCAGTGGCACATTTGTTTTTTTTTCAAAGTTGCATTTTCACAACAGCACAGATCTGCAGGCTTTCTGCATCCTACGCTTTATATTTTGTCTCTTTTTGTGTGGGGGTTGGGTAGAGTAAGAGTCTATCTCATAACTATAATAAGAAGAGGCTTGCAGATTCACTGTTACGTACTTCTGCATTATTTCTTAGTGCAACATTTGGCATACGGTAAATGATAAGGTGCAGAAATGGGTTCTCCTCCTTGCTGTCTATAATGTCCCCACTCTGCTCTGACCTTACAAATTATTTTATTGCTTTACTACTAACACTGGGTGTTCAAGGCTCAGTATAATTACCAATCTTCCTGGAAACCTTTTTTGTCCCTTTCCCTGTTCTCCCATCAAAATCTTTCAATGCATAATAGGTCATCGCAGTATATTGTAGTCATCAATTTTCTTCTCTTGAGGTAGGAGTGCTGGATGTTCAGTCAAAAGTCAGACCAGATCTAGACAAGTAGCATAAGAAAAGGAACAAAACAAGAAGAGGAAATTCAGCTGATGAAGTTGCCAAGTAGGTTTCCATGAAAAGATTAAACAAATCAGAAGTATAATCAGGAAGATTTATGAAAGCATTCATGCTATAAAGGATATGACACCTGGCTTTTGAAAGATGTAAGATTTTGTCTGCAGGACAGAAGGGATAGATGTATTAATATCGGAAGAAAACATACATAAAAATTCATGAAGGCTTGGAATTCCTGGTATACAGAGGATGTAACCTTTTTTTGTACTGGGAGACGTTTTTCATTATTAAAATAGTAAATTGACAACAACAAATGTGGGTTCAGCCTATAGATAGTTGGACTTCCAGGCAAGAAATTCTCAAGTTCCATTATAATCACATCAGCTAATCTGTAATGACCATTATACCTTAATTTCAACTATTCGTTAAATAAAATCTTTTAAGTCATTTGACACAATCTTTAAGAAAAAGAAATGAAAAAATAAAACATGAGAACCTCTGGTTTCTGCACATACCATAAGACTATTAATTTATTTTTATATTCTATGCCACTCGATAATAAGAAAGATTGTACTGAATCTTTAAGGTACATACATAGAAATTTGTATTCTGGCATAATTTAAGCAAGAAGAATATAGCTCTCCAGTAAACAGTAAGAATATACTACATTTTTTTTAAGGTTAAAAGGACAATTCCGTCAGAGTTAGCCTCAGTCAGTTTTTATCCCTGATTGTGGGAATTACGTCAATCACTGTAGACAGCCCAGTATTAAGGAAAAAGTGTTCTTGACTAAAGTTCCATAATTTTAGTTCACTGTAGTACACCGTATCTCAGGCTGAGAAACACATAATAAACTTAACAATTTATCAATTCTATTATCTGGTTATTTCTGAAAGAAGTTTACTCATTTATCCTGTATGAAAATTTCTGGATGATATATTAAGAAAGCACTAATTACACTGTATATTTATATAATTTCTGCAAGGTAAAATGAAAAGGGAAACCATAAAGAAAATTCTTCACATTGTTTTTGCTTTTTATTAGCCAAACAATAGACTTCAGATCAGGATCAAACAATAAATTGTGATTACTTTGCAGTGACTCTGTTGACTATGTCAGTGGGTGACGTGAGCTAGTTCAATAGTTTTCAAACCTTCCTGTTTGGGATATATTTTATTGTGACAAAAGCCTCCATAGCCACAAGTACATCTGATTTCATGAAGAATAATATTCATTATAAAGAGCTGGTGTCTTTGACAATTAAATTTGGTCATTACAAATTCACAGGACTAAAAGAAACTGGAACTGTATGCAATTTTTAGTTAAAACAAGTGTCAAAAAAGAGCACCAGCTCAGGATAGGCTGATAGTGGCTTGACCACTGAAGAGTTAAAACCTGGTCAAAATGTTCAGGTTGTTTTGCAAGATGGATGTTGTGTTGTGATGGGAAGTTGGGTGTGGTAGTTTTTTGAGGCGGCCTCCAGCCTTAGCCCAGTTTGTGTTTGATGCTTGCCTAGCATGATGGGAGTTCTGCTTAACTTGCTTGCCTTAGCATGTTCCTTTGCAAAATGGAGGTATGAAAGTTACCTGTCTCGCAGACTTGCTAGTAAATGGCATCATACATGGGAAATGCTTAGCACAGAGCTGGGGACATAAGAAGTCAAAGTAAATGTTAACTATATTAATAGTCGGTTTTCTATTTATTTCTGTAATTTCATGTAAGTGCAAAAAAAAAAAAAAAAAAGGTAAATGATGACTACTTTGAGCTTAAAGACTATGTTTCTCAAGCACAAATAGGTTAAGAGGCAAATGTCCCTGACTAGATGATGAGAAACCTAGAGTAGAGGTGTGAGTGGCTGCTTAGCAGGCTTAAAGTGCCTATGATTTAGGAAAGATAGTTCATCATTTTAAAGAAGATGAATTAGACTTTGGATCTTTCTATCAGGCACTGCCCTTGAAGAATGCATCAAGTAATTCTGCGAGGAATTAAAGTCAGAGCCTGAATTATTACAGTGATTTTGCCCCCAATACTGTATTTTTTTGAGAACCTTTGTTGCTCAGAAAGAATAATTATTTCTTATTAGACATTCTTTTACCAACAGGAGTTGTAAAAGCCTACTAAGGGACAGGCATAGGTTCGATAAATAGTGATACCATATTGTTTCCCAATCAGGAACTGTTTAGAATGAAAAGGATATTACACAAGTTAAAATCAAATGATTTTTACATGTTCATGTGTTAACTAATCAATTGATTTTATTATATCTGTGATCTATAAAATAACTAAATTAAAATATTTAAAAGTAAGATTCTGTTTAAAATATTAAATATCATCTGTTTGAATTAAGAACATTTAAATCAAGTTTTAATCTTCACAGATTAATTTTATTTTTATGAAATTAAAAATGTTTAATAACTTCAGTTGTTTTTTTCTTTTAATCACAATATTTTTAACTGAATTAATATTCTCTCACAGTCTAAATGCAAGCCTTTAAAATACTCCTTCTCTCAACTCTGATATTAAATTCAAGGCAATACCACACCCCAGAGGGAATGGCAGAAGTCAGTGCTGCCTTTGACAGCCTGGGGAGGCAGGGGTGGTAGCTATCAGATAAGCTTGCTGGAAATGACATGAAACATAAAAAAACACTTCGCACAGTGCCTGGAACATAGTAAGACTAAAGAAATGTTAACTCTATTAATATTTGTTTCCTATTTGATGTCTCTAATTTTATAAAATTGCAACAACTGGTTACATTTATATCTCCAATCTCGCCAATAAATTCACCGCATACCAAATGTCCTCAAAGCCAACAGTGGACCACCACAAACACAATCTAGCTGTAGCTCCAATTCCAGATGCTGTGCCACACATGGTATCTTTATTGGTGCAAATGAACATACTGTCAAGCATATGCTAAGCCGCCATCTCCATAACTCTATCCTCTGCAGGTTTGTAGGGCCAGGTTCCCAAAGGTGAAAGACTTACCAGGATATAGAAAGAATTCCACTGAAATATAAATTAAAAAATACAAGCTCAGTAGCTTCTCTTATCCATCCTCTACTATCCAGTCCAGATTCCCCATACTCTTAACAAATACCTATGCTGGTCTCAGGGACTTAATATGAGGCATGACCCTTAACATCATGCCAGGCCATTCTCAGGCCAGAATTTCTGCACGTGTCTTTTCACCATCAAGCTGGAAAGACTGATTACCAAGTAATGTCCAAGTGAATCCTCTGGGAGCCAAACATCTTTTTCCCTGCCCTCAATGTGAAATCACTTCCTCTGTTGATGATCAGGATCAGTTAACCCTCCCAGGATGATGCTAAACTTTCCCGCCTGCTGTTCTCTTGGTGTGAGTTGCCGAAAGTGTCCATTGGGCATCTGCACCTCTTGGCAAAATTGTGCTGCTTCAGAAGCTAGACTTCATGAACTTTTTTGTGATTCCACTTGCTTGCAATGTCTTTGCCATTGGCCTAAGAATGTTCCACAGTAGAAGCTCCTCAAACCCCAGTCTGAGCTCCAGATTAAACGTACTAGGCATAGACCTGAGCCCAAACTCAGTGACAAGCCAAGGCCCCCTTGGATCCATAGCTTGAAGCAGAGACTCTAAACTGAGCAAAGCCTAAATCATCTGGCATGTGCCTCCCCAAAGTCATGTGAGTGATTAAAACAGTTTTAAAACTACATAATTTTAGGGTGGTATGCACATAGAGAAAGCAGAAATGGGTATGTGGAAGTGGGGTGTGGGATGATACTGTAACAGAAACCTGTTATATGTGGCAATATTTTGGAACTGTGTGGTGACTGGTGAGCAGAATAACAAAGGCTGGAGAATGACAGTGAAATTGTTATACATGTTTGGAAAAATGGTGAAGCAAAATATTTGGGAAAACTGTCACCTGCGGTTTTTTGAAAGATAAAAAAATACTTTTATACTGGGTAATGGTCATTTATCAGCAGAAGGATGACAGGGCAAGCACACGCCCCGGGTGAGGAGGTCCCACGCAGCCTGATGCAAGGCCTGTGGGGGAACCGACCCGCTAGGCTGAGCCCGATGGCACTTAGCCATCCCATGACACAACAGCGATAATGATATTCCCGGAAACCACTGAGTTTAGGGAAAGTTTATTGTACAGCAAAAGTTAAATCCTACTGCAGAAAATGTGTCAGTTGAATCTATTCTAAAATTTTCCTTGTGACATTCTGAGTGACATTTCATTTTTACAATCACTATATTCTACAGATAGAGGAAGTATGTGTGAAAAATCATGAAAAAAGATATCGAAAAATTAAAAATGTAGTATATGAGGGTTGCAATATAAGAACAGTATAGGTTGAGTTAAATGGAGCAAGGAGAGTGGAGGTGATCTGAGGGGAGAGAAAGAAGCACAGAGACTGTGGGGTGAAGATGTATTGGGGAAAGAGAAAGTGGCGGCAAAGGCAGGTGACGAGAAAGGTGAGGGAGAATGATAAGTGACATTAGTGAACACTCTATGAATCTGGGGTTAAAATAAAATTTAATGCTTTTCTGAAATATCCTGGGGGAAATTATATTGAAACAAAGATTGGGGTATGTGAATTTTTGGAGGAAGGAAAAAACTAGTTTTTGCCTTTAATTCTGAAATATAACTTCACAAGGTACACACCAAATACTAAATTAACCCAAATAAGAAAACAATCCGTTACATGCAAAACAAATACGTATTGTCTCCAATGTTTTTCTTTTTATTCACAAATAGTAGAAATTTTTTTCCAATGTAGTAACCTCTGTCATCCATGTAATTTCTACTATGTTTGAAGAAACTAAAATAAATCACCACTCAATTTTCCTGTCCTCTGTCAGAAACCAACTTCCTCTCTTCCTCTTTTACCTTCTTTCTCTTCCTCCAGCTTTCCCTCTGAAATAAAATGAACCTGATGTTGGATGTGTTTTAAAAATATTAAACACTGGCACACTGCCTTGATTGTTCATTTTTTTTCAAGTTGTTTAAATGATGGATTATGGATGTGTTACCAGTATCTTGTTTTCTGTAGACAGTGAGGATTTCCAGTGAAGTTTAAAAATAAATAAATAACAAGGAAACTTTAAGAAATGCATTGGTCTATTGCTTTGGGGTTTGGTGTAATCATAGCAAAAATGCTTTGTTGGCTGATTTCATAATGGGGACTGGTCTCTTTTCTCCAAGCACAGTCATAAAATTGCTTTGCCATTTTTTTCAATTACCAATAAAACCTGTCAAAGAGCCATGCTCAAAAGTGAGTCATTAGCTGAAGTCAGCTCTTTTATTTATATTTAGTGGACCCTCAGTACTTCTTGCATTTAATATTGCAACCAAGAGGCATCCAAACAATTGTCTATTACCCTAATACCACATAATACTTTAAATATTTTTACTCACCAGCCTCCAATATAATCCATTTAGACATATTCTTAAAAAAATAATACCAGTTGTTTTTAATCCCAGATGCTATTCTGGGGAAAATATTTGTGTTGCAACAAATTACCATAATAGTGGAAGCATGGCATATATAACGTAGGCATATGTCAGTCCAACAAACTGTGTTTAATAAGCTATTAAAAGACTTTTTGGTTTGTTTAGTGGAGTAAAGTAGAGCGTGTTCTGTTGTAATAAATAATATAAAGGTTTTCCAATGACAAATATGAGCACATAGTGTTGTGGCAAAAATGCCACCCATGACCTGCAGCAATTTTCAGAATCACATAATGATGTGAAGACAGGGAAGAATGGTGCTTGATAAAACAACGGCTCTACTGAGGAAGACAAAAATTGGTGACATGGCATTTACAGGATTAAAGGAAACAAGAGAGGGGGACACAGAGCCTGGATGACTTCCACATTGAAAGAACAACTCGTGAAATGCATTGATCCATGTCATTGTCTATTCAGCATGTATCCCAACATTACTGTGATGGCAAAGCTCAAATTCTGCTTCCGCATGAATTTCATAAAATCATAGACTCCTAATTGAGGAAAGAGATGTGACACCAAATAATTTAATCTCCATGTAGACATAGAGGTGCAATAATAGGCTTTTTTACACAATCTGTTTCACTCATTTAAAGTGGTGACCTGTGATTACATGAAAGCAAGAAAATCTGTGAGATCAACTATATGTAACATAAAATACCATTTAAAGGCAAGGCAGGCTCCCATTGCTGTGCCTAATTATATCTCCATCTGTACTCCACACAGTGCAATATTTGTGTGCTTTCCGTACATTCAGTGAACACAGTGATTTAGTGTAAAAAGTATAAGCTTTGGAACAACACAGAGCAAAGTGCAAATCATCAGCCACGATCAGGCTATATGACTTTTCTCTATCAGTGAAATAAAGCTAATGATACATATTTTATAGGATTCTTTGTTGGAAAAAGGCAATGGCATAGAAAATCCCTTGTGTACTCTCAGCAAAAGAATGATACTCTACAGTTGCTGGTTCCTTTTCCCTTTTATTAGTGCCTTCATACAAAATAAATGCAGTGAAGCACCTAGCTAATATTTCTAGCTGTAAAGTTGGGATGAAGATGCCATTGACTTAATACCTGGCTCTGGAATGGCTACGAATTCCTATGTGTGGCAAAATTAGTGTGGACCATCTTAGGAGCTGTAGTAACTTTTTCCAAACATCCCCTATTCTTACCTAGACCTTTCAGATGATCAGATGTGTGAGAAACAAGGACATTCTAGATAAAATTTACAAGTTTTGATTATATTTCTCATCTTGGCCTACGTGGGATCATGTTGAAAGATTTCGCAAGCAGTGTACTCAACCACATGGTCATTGTCTAAATCCAGGACCAGGTCAATCCAGCGTGAGAATCCAGGTGATGCAAACACAAGGAAGGATCCTTGTGGCCAAACTGCCACCCAGGAGGATGTATCTATCAGCCTGGCCTGGAATGGCCACAGATAAATCCTGAATTTTCAAAGTCTTTATATACCCCACTTATTTTGGCCTGGTCATTAGTCATGAGGCAAGTGGAGATGATCCCTTTATGAGGACCTTCACATTCAGTAATAAAATTGCTTTTTTATAATCTGCAGACTAGGAGAAGGTGAAGGAGGTAGGCAGAAATCATTTTGTGTTGATTTGTGAGAGGCTGCTCAACAATAAAAGCAGTCTATGGCAGCAGGCAGTGTGGAATGTCCATCAGATCCTTTAACTATGGGCCATTGTTGAGTGGTGTTTGGGATATAGGCACATATTTGTCAGGCAGTAAATGAGTTATAAGTATGAAAACTTGAAACCATTCATTTTTAAATGCCACAATGGTGTGATGTGGGCATCATGATTGGATTAGAAGAGGACCATTGGAACCTGAGAAAGTGTTGACTGTGATGAGGCACCAACGAAAACCCTGAGGTGGGCTTACAGGTCTGATGGTCAAATGCCCTGTGCCCTGCGGCCTCTTTCATCACATAGCCATTTGGAGCAGCGTTTGGCAGAGCTCACAGCGTGGGGTGCAGAGGTGACTGCTATTTCAGACACAGTCATGTTTCTTGCCCCCAGTCAGTAATGTTGGACTTGGTGCCATGCCTGGTGAGATAATGGATCCAAGCAGCAATGATGGCAACCTGGGAAGTGACCACTTGATCAGCAGCTCAAGGCCAGTCAGTCTCACGAGAGGAGGGACTTCTATGGCGGGATCTCATGTGTACAAAGACTGTCCTAGTAATACCTTTCTACAGTCCATGGCCCCGTAAAGGGCTCTCTTTAACTTGATAGTCTGTAGCCTTTCAAGTAACGGATGAGACTGCTGTGTTATTGGTAACAACTCAAGAATCAGTAACAATATAGTGTTCCTGGTCTTTAGGAGTACTGTCTGACGCCAAGGTGATGAATGTTCAACCGGCTCATTGTGCTGACTGGCTCTTGCTACAGTGGCTCTTCCAGAAGTGGACACCATCAGATTTTAATGCCCACAAATGTTTAAAAAAAAAAATTGCCAATCGTCTTTGTACATATTTTTTCTTTAATGAGGAATAATATACATGTAAAAAAGACACACTTAAAGGCTTCATTTAAATTCTTTTAAATCAAATCTTTAAGAACATATGTTGTTGGAATTACATTCATTTTTTCCAGCATTTTCCAATTTGTGGTAGTTTGAATTGTATCACTTTTAAAAAGCCAACTGCATGTAGAGGGCTCTGTAAATCAAAGGTCTGTTGAGCCAGGATTTTTTTTTTAGGAGTAGCAATTGTCCCTTTAGATAACTGCCACTTTTCCTTATAAAGCTGAGATGCTACTAGGATGGCCGGCCACATCCACAAACACCTTATTTCCATCTGACAATGGAGGCCTTTTGGGTCTTTCCTTATTGTTTGTGAATTCTGAGTTGACTCAGGCAACTCAAGCAAGTGGCCCAGCTGGACTGGGAAATGTCCTGTGGTTGAAGAGCACAGGATCTCCCATAACACTGCATCAGATAGATGGCCCCACATTACAGCCAAGGAGATGCCAGAGGGGGTTCATGGCTTCCAGTGACCTCACCATTTCAAAACTGTAAAAACAGATATTGCAACATCTTTAAGATGCTGTGCTGACGGCAGGATGGAATAATCTGTTGAAGTTATAACTGAAAAACTAGTTAGGAGATGTAATTTTGATTGAAGTGGGTGGGGTACCCATCTTCAGGAAGGAGTACACATTTTGGATCAAAAGCCTTTTTCTTAGGGTTCACTCTGTGTTGTACGGCTTTATGTTGTTTTTAATTTATATATATATATATATATATATATATATATATATATATATATATGTATTCTTATACACACACACACACATAATACATAGCATATAAAACTTGATGTAAACTATAGACTATAGTTAACAGTATAACTTTGTTAATATAGTCTAATCAATGGTAACAAAGGTACTGCACTTTGCAAAATGTTAGTAACTGAGAAACTGGGGGTGGGGGTGGAGGTGGGGGTGGGCAGCGCATATGAGACGTCTACTTTCTGCATGGTTTTTCTGTAAACCTATAACTGCTCTATTTAAAATTTTTTGAAAAAGGAAAAAAAGAAAGCCTTCATCTTGCATGATCTCCCTAATGAGAATATATGAGTATGTAACTAAGGTTGAAAGCCAGAGTTAACCTTTTTACCTTCATCTAGTAACCTTCAGAATTTATGTTATTTTTCTCATAATTCTTGATTTTGTGGATTTAGAAGTTCTTGTTCTAAAGGGAAACACTGGATTCCTTATTTTAAGGAAGCAGCAGGCAAAGGGGAGTCGCCATCTTGGCGAGAGCACTTGACCGTGATCATGACAAGAATGTGGGGCTGCTGTCACCCAGGGGGATAGGGGTAAGTATATTTGACACCTGGCTATTCTATGTGGGTACTTCCTGTCACCTAAGTTTGATAGGAAAGAGGAAAGTATAACAACCCAATCTTCATAAAATCTTAGTGATCATGGGCTCAGTCCTCTCAGGGGTAAGGGTTTGGTCTGGCCTCAAAGGAGCCATTAGCTTCAAAAAGGTGCCAGCTGAGTGTAAGGAGGTTGAAGAAATAAAAGTTCAAAAGGGAGGCAATGAGTTTGAGTTGTGGCCCCAAGGGCAGCTGCAGCAATGGGGCTGGAATTCTTCCCAGTGACATTGCTCTCCTAATTTCTCCCTCCTGGAAGAACCACACCTATAACTTATAAGAGATGTAGATTTGTAGGCACAAAAGGTGGGCTCTCGTGGGCACTGCACTTTGCCACCTAGATCCCCCTTAAGGAGTGAAGGACTTATTCCTCCAGGGGCTGGTCCTCATCTGTTCTTTTCACCTGCCTAGTCCCTTGTTGCAACAAGGTCCAAGTCTGAAGGGCCATCCTAGCTCCTAGTATCACATGGGGTCAGCCATGGCACTCATTTTGCCTGCATAGCATATAGAACAGAAACGTCTGTTTCTGCTTAGTCTTGCTTTCCCTCCCTTTCCTATTTTTACTCAAGAATATGCCCTAAAAATGTCCTTCATGTTTTCCTCTGTCTCAGAGTCTGCTTATGAGGAACCCAAGCTGTTAATTATACATGACCTTACCAGAAGGATCCCCCAAGTATTGCTTTCATTGTTGTAAAAGACCTAGTGGTTTTAGCTTATTGATGATTAAATATGCTTTTAAATATAAGCCAATACTTGTCATAAATATATTACCATTCTAGTAACACTAATTGAAGTATAATATTCACAGTGAAAAGAGCAAGGAGTCAATATTTTGTGGTGACTGTCTTAAAACAAAAACTACAGAATAAAACCTAATAAGTAAAGCATCCAAAAGAACATTGATTGAATAGTATGTAGATTATAGTGAGCAATATTGAGCAATTTGAACACATTTTTATAACAATAGTTAATACTAGTAATTAATAAATATATTATGTATTGAGAGTTTTGGAAAAGAATCTGTAAGATTAAATATTACCTTAGTAAAGAATAACAATGTACATGAGTTTGGTATACAATAAATAAATCACTTAAGAAAGAAAGTGAAAGAATGCATGCTTTATACAAATAGGTACCTGAAAATTTTGATTATATTTGCAATCATAGCTAAAATGTAATCAGCTGAAGATCCAAAACATTGAAAAATCTCACTCAAATTAAAGGGAATGTGTTGAAGGTTATTTGGCTCTTTGGTACTTCCAAAGTCCAAAATGTGATATAGAAATATTGAAAAACATATGTCACTTTATTGGTCTTTCAAACATCACTTTAAAGGAGATATCTTTATGTACCTAAAGTAATTTGTAAAATTCTATAAAACCTAAAATTGAATTTTAAAAATGTAATTTAAATATTTAGCAGAAATCCTAGCTTGGCAAAATCAATCAGGCCCTAAAGAATGTTTAATAATTAAAGACACTTTCAAGGTAAAATATATCATATTATTCCCAGTTATCACTCTCTCCAGATATTGATTTATCAAAAAAAATACAGGTAAGGCTTAGTGGCCTAATCAATATATTTGAAATTATATAAAAGTCTCTAAAATTGGAACTTTGAAGAAGACATTTAATCCATACTACCAAAATAGCTGAAACTGCATTTTGCTTCACTACAATTAGAGTGGGTCAATCTGAATGCATTATGCTAATTTTGAATCATGTGCAATTGAGAAGGTAAAGTGACAGAGTGACAGAACGTGAACATTCAAATAAAGCTTTGTGAGAAATAGATATAATGGGATCCCATGCCCACTGTATTTACCTTTAGTCTTTCTTTGGAGTGTTTTACATTTATAAAGATAAACAATCACTTATTTTATTTAGTAGTAAGTGTGCTATTTCCCTATTCCTGTAAGATCTTATATAAATAAGAGCACTATTAAAGAGTGTGTGTGATGGTTAATTTCAGGCATCAACTTGGTTAGGTTACTGTGTCCAGTTTTTTGGCCAAGCACTGGCCTGATTGTTACTGTGAAGATGTTTCATGGATGAAGGTGCATTGATAGTCAGCTGATTGTCATATAAGGCTGATTGCATCAACAATCAACAAAGGGGATTGCCCCCAGCAGTGAGCGTAGTCTCCTCATCGAACGTTTGGGGTCTTAAAAGCCAGAATGGAAGATTTCAGCAGTCAGAAAGAAAAAACTCTGCCTCTGCTTCAGTCAGCAGCTTCCTCTAGGGAATTCAGCTTCACCTTTGTTGGAATTTCCAGCTTGCAGCCTGCCCTGCAGAATTCAGGCTTGCCAACCCTCACAGTCACACGGGCCGATTCCTACAATCTCTTAATATGTATCCTGTTGGATCTGTTTCCCTAGAGAACCCTAATAAGAGAGTGCATCTATAGATGGAAGCAGAGGTGTGCAAATCAGTGGTTTATAATTGACTGTCTGAAAAGTATCTAGTCTGAATATAGGAGTTAATTATAAATTTTTCTAACATAAAAAGTAAACTCTTAGTTCCCCATCTTCTGAAACAACTACCTTACGATGGGTTGGCTTAAACAGTGAGAATTTGTTGGCTCAGGGTTTTGAGTGTGGGAGAAGTCCCAGCTTGAGGCACCGGTGAGGAGATGCTCTCCCGGAGGACCGTGGTGCTCTCGGGCGGCTGCCGGGTCCACAGGTCTGGCCTCTCCCGTCATCTGATAACGCACAGGGCTGCGCCTTCTCCTCTACCTTCTGGATTCCTTTGACTCCTAGATTCTGTTTCCTTCCCCCCGACTTTTTTCCTGATGTCTGAATTTCATTCTGCTTATAAAGTATTCCAGTCATCTGGATTAGAGCCCAAGATGATTTAGTTAGCCACACCTTAACTAAAAATGACATCTTCAAGGCATCCTATTTATTGTCATTCACCCCCACGAGAATGGATTAAGATTAAGAACATGCTTAATCTGGGGTGCACAATTCAACCTATAAGTATCTTAAAATTTACAAATAATAATACAATATTAAGAAGTCGTTCTTGTACATGCACAAGCCATTTTATTCCTTGAGAGCACTTAAGGATTTTTGTTGAACACCTGTGTACAGGGCCAAGCCAGGTTTGCAGTCGCCAAGTGACTGTAACTGTCATGAATGCTCTTTGATATTTTCCTTTATATTAAGTAGTAGCATGGAAATGAAACACCAAATACAGATGTTGTAATTGTTCTCGTTTGTAAATGATATAAACAATGCTCAAATATTGGAAGATTATCGCCTTATTGTTTAAGCTATTCATAATATAACCAATAGAGATGCAAAACATTTTTAGGTTTAGTTTAAATGATTAATATTTTCTCCATCACTTTTTAAATGCAGATAATTAGCAAAACAATGAATCAAGTACTGATTTAGAATGTTTGCAAACTTCTCGGTGTAAATGTTACAACTTGGTTGATTGTCACCCAATCACCTGACATTCCTGAACATGGAGTTGAAAGGAGATGCACATCAGAATATCATTTTATAGTATTTCTACCATACAGATATAATAGATGTAAGTACTCTCAAGAGTACAATTGATATTGAAATATAGCATAATTAGAAAGTAATGAGTTTCAAGTATTTATTAGCATTGTTTTTTTCATATAATTATTTCAATTTACTTTTATATTATTTAATTTCTAATAATGGCGCTCTTTATCAACCAGCTCACAAAAAATTCCAGAAAATTCAACAATCAGCTCTTGCATTCCCCTACAATCCAGCTGCAGTACACTTGTGGATAGAAAAAAGACAAATATATATGATGAACAATTGGAAGAATAGTAACTGCTGTGAGGAAATGAAAATTCATAATGGGATTGAAAAAAATAGCTATCTTTAAATATTTGAAAGAATGCATGTGGAAGAGGAATTGTCATTTTTCTGAGTCTAGAGATCTGTTATACAATTACTGATGCAGTTTAAGAGGGGCAGTCTTCAAATTAATATAAGAACAAACTAAGAAAATTGCTTTTCAGAAATGTTCCATGTAGAACTTCTGGTTTCAGCTGGGAAATATAAAGGGCTTGAAGTACTTACAGTGAGAAAAAGCTGCACATACTGAACAGCATCAACTTTTCTTGGATGCACCAGAGAATGGAGGTCATTGGCAAACCATCACCCCCAAATCTTGAGGGCCAGAAGAATGCAGAGAGTCACAGTGAGATCTGCTGACCAGAGTTCTGCTGACCTGGGACAAGAAGCTACTGGTGTCATAAACTGGTCAAAAACTTATGTGGTATTTTTGACACATTATTGATAAATGTGGATGAGAAAGAGAGTCAGAAACTCCAGGCAGTCTTAGACATTTAATCAATACTACCCCACAAATTTTGTGGGGTTTTCCACCAGGAATCCCACCATATTCTCACATATGAGATCCAAGGACAATCCCCATATGGCTCTGGCAGGTGACAGGAACAGGAAACATTGTAACATATGTCCAGATCTTTGACCATGAAATAAACTACTTTGCAGGGGAAAGGACTTTACTGAGTGTGCTGGTTTGGATGTATTATGTCCCCCAAAATGCCATGTTCTTTGATGCAATCTTGTGGGGGCAGACATATTAGTGTTGATTAGGTTGGAATCTTTGGATTAGGTTGTTTCCATGGAGATGTGACCCACCCAACTGTGGGTAATACCTTTGATTAGATTATTTTCATGGAGGAGTGGCCCTGCCCATTCAGCCTGAGTCTTGATTAGTTTATCTGAGCCCTGTGAAAACTCAGACAGAAGGAGCTCCGTGCTTTTGAAGCTTAGACAGACATTTTGAAGATGGCCATTGAAAGCTAATGCTGACATCTGGGAGAACGCCATCTTGAAAAGTAACCTGGGAGGCGGGGCAAGATGGCAGACTGGTGAGCTGTATGTTTTAGTTACTCCTCCAGGAAAGTAGGTAAAAAGCCAGGAACTGCGTGGACTGGACACCACAGAGCAATCTGTCTTTGGGCATACTTCATACAACACTCATGAAAATGTGGAACTGCTGAGATCAGCGAAATCTGTAAGTTTTTGCGGCCAGGGGACCCGCGCCCCTCCCTGCCAGGCTCAGTCCCGGGGGAGGAGGGGCTGTCAGCTCCAGGAAGGAGAAGGGAGAATTGCAGTGGCTGCTCTCAACGGAAACTCATTCTACTGATTCAAACTCCAACCATAGATAGACTGAGGCCAGACACCAGAGACTCTGAGAGCAGCCAGCCCAGCAGAGAGGAGACGGGCATAGAAGGAAAACAACACGAGAAGCTCCAAAGTAAAAGCAGAGGATTTTTGGAGTTCTGGTGAACACAGAAAGGGGAAGGGCGGAGATCAGGCCTTGAGGCGCATATGCAAATCCCGAAGCAAGGCTGATCTCTCTGCCCAGGGCACCTTTCCTTAATGGCCCTGGTTGCTTTGTCTATTAGCATTTCAATAACCCATTAGATCTCTGAGGAGGGCCGTTTTTTTTTTTTGTTTTTTTTTTTTTTTAAATCCTTTTTGCTTTTTCTAAAACAATTACTCTAAGAAGCTCAATACAGAAAGCTTCAAAGAATTGAAATTTGGGCACGTCAAGTCAAGAGCAGAAATAAGAGAGCTCTGAGACAAAAGGCAATAATCCAGTGGCTGAGAAAATTCACTAAACAACACAACTTCCCAAGAAAAGGGGGGTGTCCGCTCACAGCCACCATCCTGGTGGACAGGAAACACTCCTGCCCATCGCCAGCCCCATAGCCCAGAGCTGCCCCAGACAACCCAGTGTGACGGAAGTGCTTCAAATAACAGGCACACACCACAAAACTGGGCGTGGACATTAGCCTTCCCTGCAACCTCAGCTGAATGTCCCAGAGCTGGGAAGGGGGAGCAGTGTGAATTAACAGAGCCCCATTCAGCCATCATTTGAGCAGACTGGGAGCCTCCCAACACAGCCCAGCAGCCCAGAACTGCCCTGGGGGGACGGCACTCACCTGTGACATAGCACAGTCATCCCTCAACAGAGGACCCGGGGTGCACAGCCTGGAAGAGGGGCCCACTTGCAAGTCTCAGGAGCCATACGCCAATACCAAAGACTTGTGGGTCAGTGGCAGAGACAAACTGTGGCAGGACTGAACTGAAGGATTAGACTATTGCAGTAGCTTTAAAACTCTAGGATCATCAGGGAGATTTGATTGTTAGGGCCACCCCCCCCTCCCCGACTGCCCAGAAACACGCCCCACATACAGGGCAGGCAACACCAACTACACACGCAAGCTTGGGACACCTATTGGGCCCCACAAGACTCACTCCCCCACTCACCAAAAAGGCTAAGCAGGGGAGATCTGGCTTGTGGAGAACAGGTGGCTCGTGGACGCCACCTGCTGGTTAGTTAGAGAAAGTGTACTCCACGAAGCTGTAGATCTGATAAATTAGAGATAAGGACTTCAACTGGTCTACAAACCCTAAAAGAACCCTATCAAGGACAGCAAATGCCACGAGGCCAAAAACAACAGAAAATTATAAAGCATATGAAAAAACCAGACGATATGGATAACCCAAGCCCAAGCACCCAAATCAAAAGACCAGAAGAGACACACCTAGAGCAGCTACTCAAAGAACTAAAGATGAACAATGAGACCCTAGTACGGGATATGAAGGAAATCAAGAAGACCCTAGAAGAGCATAAAGAAGACATTGCAAGACTAAATAAAAAAATGGATGATCTTATGGAAATTAAAGAAACTGTTGACCAAATTAAAAAGATTCTGGACACTCATAGTACAAGACTAGAGGAAGTTGAACAACGAATCAGTGACCTGGAAGATGACAGAATGGAAAATGAAAGCATAAAAGAAAGAATGGGGAAAAAAATTGAAAAACTCGAAATGGACCTCAGGGATATGATAGATAATATGAAGCGTCCGAATATAAGACTCATTGGTGTCCCAGAAGGGGAAGAAAAGGGTAAAGGTCTAGGAAGAGTATTCAAAGAAATTGTTGGGGAAAACTTCCCAAATCTTCTAAACAACATAAATACACAAATCATAAATGCTCAGCGAACTCCAAATAGAATAAATCCAAAAAAACCCACTCCGAGACATATACTGATCACACTGTCAAACATAGAAGAGAAGGAGCAAGTTCTGAAAGCAGCAAGAGAAAAGCAATTCACCACATACAAAGGAAACAGCATAAGACTAAGTAGTGACTACTCAGCAGCCACCATGGAGGCGAGAAGGCAATGGCACGATATATTTAAAATTCTGAGAGAGAGGAATTTCCAGCCAAGAATACTTTATCCAGCAAAGCTCTCCTTCAAATTTGAGGGAGAGCTTAAATTTTTCACAGACAAAGAAATGCTGAGAGAATTTGCTAACAAGAGACCTGCCCTACTGGAGATACTAAAGGGAGCCCTACAGACAGAGAAACAAAGACAGGACAGAGAGACTTGGAGAAAGGTTCAGTACTAAAGAGATTCGGTATGGGTACAATAAAGGATATTAATAGAGAGAGGGAAAAATATGGCAAACATAATCCAAAGGATAAGATGGCCGATTCAAGAAATGCCTTCACGGTTTTAACGTTGAATGTAAATGGATTAAACTCCCCAATTAAAAGATATAGATTCGCAGAATGGATCAAAAAAAATGAACCATCAATATGTTGCATACAAGAGACTCATCTTAGACACAGGGACACAAAGAATTTGAAAGTGAAAGGATGGAAAAAATATTTCATGCAAGCTACAGCCAAAAGAAAGCAGGTGTAGCAATATTAATCTCAGATAAAATAGACTTCAAATGCAGGGATGTTTTGAGAGACAAAGAAGGCCACTACATACTAATAAAAGGGGCAATTCAGCAAGAAGAAATAACAATCGTAAATGTCTATGCACCCAATCAAGGTGCCACAAAATACATGAGAGAAACATTGGCAAAACTAAAGGAAGCAATTGATGTTTCCACAATAATTGTGGGAGACTTCAACACATCACTCTCTCCTATAGATAGATCAACCAGACAGAAGACCAATAAGGAAATTGAAAACCTAAACAATCTGATAAATGAATTAGATTTAACAGACATCTACAGGACATTACATCCCAAATCACCCGGATACACATACTTTTCTAGTGCTCACGGAACTTTCTCCAGAATAGATCATATGCTGGGACATAAAACAAGCCTCAATAAATTTAAAAAGATTGAAATTATTCAAAGCACATTCTCTGACCACAATGGAATACAATTAGAAGTCAATAACCATCAGAGACTTAGAAAATTCACAAATACCTGGAGGTTAAACAACACACTCCTAAACAATCAGTGGGTTAAAGAAGAAATAGCAAGAGAAATTGCTAAATATATAGAGACGAATGAAAATGAGAACACAACATACCAAAACCTATGGGATGCAGCAAAAGCAGTGCTAAGGGGGAAATTTATAGCACTAAACGCATATATTAAAAAGGAAGAAAGAGCCAAAATCAAAGAACTAATGGATCAACTGAAGAAGCTAGAAAATGAACAGCAAACCAATCCTAAACCAAGTAGAAGAAAAGAAATAACAAGGATTAAAGCAGAAATAAATGACATAGAGAACAAAAAAACAATAGAAAGGATAAATATCACCAAAAGTTGGTTCTTTGAGAAGATCAACAAGATTGACAAGCCCCTAGCTAGACTGACAAAATCAAAAAGAGAGAAGACCCATATAAACAAAATAATGAATGAAAAAGGTGACATAACTGCAGATCCTGAAGAAATTAAAAAAATTATAAGAGGATATTATGAACAACTGTATGGCAACAAACTGGATAATGTAGAAGAAATGGACAATTTCCTGGAAACATATGAACAACCTAGACTGACCAGAGAAGAAATAGAAGACCTCAACCAACCCATCACAAGCAAAGAGATCCAATCAGTCATCAAAAATCTTCCCACAAATAAATGCCCAGGGCCAGATGGCTTCACAGGGGAATTCTACCAAACTTTCCAGAAAGAACTGACACCAATCTTACTCAAACTCTTTCAAAACATTGAAAAAAATGGAACACTACCTAACTCATTTTATGAAGCTAACATCAATCTAATACCAAAACCAGGCAAAGATGCTACAAAAAAGGAAAACTACCGGCCAATCTCCCTAATGAATATAGATGCAAAAATCCTCAACAAAATACTTGCAAATCGAATCCAAAGACACATTAAAAAAATCATACACCATGACCAAGTGGGGTTCATTCCAGGCATGCAAGGATGGTTCAACATCAGAAAAACAATCAATGTATTACAACACATTAAAAACTCGAAAGGAAAAAATCAATTGATCATCTCAATAGATGCTGAAAAAGCATTTGACAAAATCCAACATCCCTTTTTGATAAAAACACTTCAAAAGGTAGGAATTGAAGGAAACTTCCTCAACATGATAAAGAGCATATATGAAAAACCCACAGCCAGCATAGTACTCAATGGTGAGAGACTGAAAGCCCTCCCTCTAAGATCAGGAACAAGACAAGGATGCCCGCTGTCACCACTGTTATTCAACATTGTGCTGGAAGTGCTAGCCAGGGCAATCCGGCAAGACAAAGAAATAAAAGGCATCCAAATTGGAAAAGAAGAAGTAAAACTGTCATTGTTTGCAGGTGATATGATCTTATATCTAGAAAACCCTGAGAAATCAACGATACACCTACTAGAGCTAATAAACAAATTTAGCAAAGTAGCGGGATACAAGATTAATGCACATAAGTCACTAATGTTTCTATATGCTAGAAATGAACAAACTGAAGAGACACTCAAGAAAAAGATACCATTTTCAATAGCAACTAAAAAAATCAAGTACCTAGGAATCAACTTAACCAAAGATGTAAAAGACCT
The DNA here is from genome assembly GCF_015220235.1 of Choloepus didactylus. NCBI lineage: Eukaryota > Metazoa > Chordata > Mammalia > Pilosa > Megalonychidae > Choloepus > Choloepus didactylus. The sequence goes on from NC_051322.1 coordinate 13,569,063, forward strand.
ATACAAAGAAAACTACATAACTCTACTAAAAGAAATAGAAGGGGACCTTAAAAGATGGAAAAATATTCCATGTTCATGGATAGGAAGGCTAAATGTCATTAAGATGTCAATTCTACCCAAACTCATCTACAGATTCAATGCAATCCCAATCAAAATTCCAACAACCTACTTTGCAGACTTGGAAAAGCTAGTTATCAAATTTATTTGGAAAGGGAAGATGCCTCGAATTGCTAAAGACACTCTAAAAAAGAAAAACGAAGTGGGAGGACTTACACTCCCTGACTTTGAAGCTTATTATAAAGCCACAGTTGCCAAGACAGCATGGTACTGGCACAAAGATAGACATATAGATCAATGGAATCGAATTGAGAATTCAGAGATAGACCCTCAGATCTATGGCCGACTGATCTTTGATAAGGCCCCCAAAGTTACCGAACTGAGCCATAATGGTCTTTTCAACAAATGGGGCTGGGAGAGTTGGATATCCATATCCAAAAGAATGAAAGAGGACCCCTACCTCACCCCCTACACAAAAATTAACTCAAAATGGACCAAAGATCTCAATATAAAAGAAAGTACCATAAACTCCTAGAAGATAATGTAGGAAAACATCTTCAAGACCTTGTATTAGGAGGCCACTTCCTAGACTTTACACCCAAAGCACAAGCAACAAAAGAGAAAATAGATAAATAGGAACTCCTCAAGCTTAGAAGTTTCTGCACCTCAAAGGAATTTCTCAAAAAGGTAAAGAGGCAGCCAACTCAATGGGAAAAAATTTTTGGAAACCATGTATCTGACAAAAGACTGATATCTTGCATATACAAAGAAATCCTACAACTCAATGACAATAGTACAGACAGCCCAATTATAAAATGGGCAAAAGATATGAAAAGACAGTTCTCTGAAGAGGAAATACAAATGACCAAGAAACACATGAAAAAATGTTCAGCTTCACTAGCTATTAGAGAGATGCAAATTAAGACCACAATGAGATACCATCTAACACCGGTTAGAATGGCTGCCATTAAACAAACAGGAAACTACAAATGCTGGAGGGGATGTGGAGAAATTGGAACTCTTATTCATTGTTGGTGGGACTGTATAATGGTTCAGCCACTCTGGAAGTCAGTCTGGCAGTTCCTTAGAAAACTAGATATAGAGCTACCATTCGATCCAGCGATTGCACTCCTCGGTATATACCAGGAAGATCGGAAAGCAGTGACACGAACAGATATCTGCACGCCAATGTTCATAGCAGCATTATTCACAATTGCCAAGAGATGGAAACAACCCAAATGTCCTTCAACAGATGAGTGGATAAATAAAATGTGGTATATACACACGATGGAATACTACGCGGCAGTAAGAAGGAACGATCTGGTGAAACATATGACAACATGGATGAACCTTGAAGACATAATGCTGAGCGAAATAAGCCAGGCACAAAAAGAGAAATATTATATGCTGCCACTAATGTGAACTTTGAAAAATGTAAAACAAATGGTTTATAATGTAGAATGTAGGGGAACTAGCAGTAGAGAGCAATTAAGGAAGGGGGAACAATAATCCAGGAAGAACAGATAAGCTATTTAACGTTCTGGGGATGCCCAGAAATGACTATTGTCTGTTAATTTCTGATGGTTGTAGTAGGAACAAGTTCACTGAAATGTTGCTATATTATGTAACTTTCTTGGGGTAAAGTAGGAACATGTTGGAAGTTAAGCAGTTATCTTAGGTTAGTTGTCTTTTTCTTACTCCCTTGCTATGGTCTCTTTGAAATGCTCTTTTATTGTATGTTTGTTTTCTTTTTAACTTTTTTTTTCATACAGGTGATTTGAAAAAAGAAGGGAAAGTTAAAAAAAAAAAAAAAAAAAAAAAAAAAAAGATGTAGTGCCCCCTTGAGGAGCCTGTGGAGAATGCAGGGGTATTCGCCTACCCCACCTCCATGGTTGCTAACATGACCACAGACATGGGGGACTGGTGGTTTGATGGGTTGAGCCCTCTACCATAAGTTTTACCCTTGGGAAGACGGTTGCTGCAAAGGAGAGGCTAGGCCTCCCTGTATTTGTGCCTAAGAGTCTCCTCCTGAATGCCTCTTTGTTGCTCAGATGTGGCCCTCTCTCTCTGGCTAAGCCAACTTGAAAGGTGAAATCACTGCCCTCCCCCCTACGTGGGATCAGACACCCAGGTAAGTGAATCTCCCTGGCAACGTGGAATATGACTCCCAGGGAGGAATGTAGACCTGGCACCGTGGGACGGAGAACATCTTCTTGACCAAAAGGGGGATGTGAAAGGAAATGAAATAAGCTTCAGTGGCAGAGAGATTCCAAAAGGAGCCAAGAGGTCACTCTGGTGGGCACTCTTATGCACACTTTAGACAACCCTTTTTAGGTTCTAAAGAATTGGGGTAGCTGGTGGTGGATACCTGAAACTATCAAACTACAACCCAGAACCCATGAATCTCGAAGACAGTTGTATAAAAATGTAGCTTATGAGGGGTGACAATGGGATTGGGAAAGCCATAAGGACCAAACACCACTTTGTCTAGTTTATGGATGGATGTGTAGAAAAGTAGGGGAAGGAAACAAACAGACAAAGGTACCCAGTGTTCTTTTTTACTTCAATTGCTCTTTTTCACTCTAATTATTATTCTTGTTATTTTTGTGTGTGTGCTAATGAAGGTGTCAGGGATTGATTTAGGTGATGAATGTACAACTATGTAATGGTACTGTAAACAATCGAAACTACAATTTGTTTTGTATGACTGCGTGGTATGTGAATATATCTCAATAAAATGATTATTAAAAAAAAAAAAAAAAAAAAAAAAAAAAAGAACGAGGTACCCCGTAGCCTAGCCCTTGTCCCAGGCTGATACCCTATCTTCTGGGCTGCACCTTGCCTAACTGCACTTCATTACCATGGAGTGCTAAATAAGCCCTTCATTACGATGACCAGAAACACCTGCCATTTTGCCTCGTAATTCTCCACACCCACTCTCTTTCAAAGGAACTATAGGTAAGAATGTAATAATAAGCCTTCCTGGGCCAAAGGGAACTAGCCTATGCCAGGCTATGATTCGAGCACTTTGATGGTCATGCCCATTACCCCATGGCCTGGCCTTGGAGCCCATCTGTGGGTGGGATCCTGCCAGCTAGCCTGCCATGGGCCCAAGGACACCAGGAAGAACGAACGCCTTAGAAAACTCCAAGTCACAGATGAAGTGATATTGAACTCATTTGTTTGCCCAACAAATATTCATGGACAGGCACTGAGACCCAACATGACTAAACTTTTTTCTCTGCCCTCCAGGTTAGCTAAAGCTGGTGAGGGAGATGGACTCTTCCACTTACAAGGGGTGACAAGTTCTAGGAAAGTGGGAGGAAGCTTAGAGGTTTGTGGAAGCCCAAAGAGGAGTATCAATCCCACATCTGGGCAGGAGAGTGTGATCAAGGAAAAATTCCTAGGGAGATGATGATGTAGGAAAGAGCAGTCTAGGGGCTGAGAAAATAACATGAGCATTGTTGTGAAGCTAATAGAAAGCAAATCATAATCTAGAAACTGAAAATAGTTCAGTATTCTTGCAGCAGAGCATGAAAGTGAAGGTGGACTTTTGCTCTGTATGAGGGCAGAGAAGTGTGCAGGAGCAGGTCATGCAGAGCTTCTCAAACCATACTCAAGAGTTTGGATTGGATCAAGTTGGCAGGGTGGAATGAAAGAATTTTAATGTTGAATGGGGTCTTCAAGGTCATCTAGATTAATCCTCATTTCCAATGTAAGAATCACCTCCATTTATCCATACAACAAATGCTTACTGAACCAAAGCTTTGCCTGTATGTGAGCTGGGACCTGGAGTTGCTCAGCTTCTAATGGGCAAGAGACATGTAACCAGGTAATTGTAAAACCAGGATAAAAGAACTCAGACAGGGGACAAACTAGTAGTCTGGGAGTTCACTGAAAATCCCAGAAACTAAGACTGGTTCATAAGATAGGGCACAGGCCTCTACCATAAGTTTTACCCTTGGGAAGACGGTTGCTGCAAAGGAGAGGCTAGGCCTCCCTGTATTTGTGCCTAAGAGTCTCCTCCTGAATGCCTCTTTGTTGCTCAGATGTGGCCCTCTCTCTCTGGCTAAGCCAACTTGAAAGGTGAAATCACTGCCCTCCCCCCTACGTGGGATCAGACACCCAGGGAAGTGAATCTCCCTGGCAACGTGGAATATGACTCCCAGGGAGGAATGTAGACCTGGCACCGTGGGACGGAGAACATCTTCTTGACCAAAAGGGGGATGTGAAAGGAAATGAAATAAGCTTCAGTGGCAGAGAGATTCCAAAAGGAGCCGAGAGGTCACTCTGGTGGGCACTCTTATGCACACTTTAGACAACCCTTTTTAGGTTCTAAAGAATTGGGGTAGCTGGTGGTGGATACCTGAAACTATCAAACTACAACCCAGAACCCATGAATCTCGAAGACAGTTGTATAAAAATGTAGCTTATGAGGGGTGACAATGGGATTGGGAAAGCCATAAGGACCAAACACCACTTTGTCTAGTTTATGGATGGATGTGTAGAAAAGTAGGGGAAGGAAACAAACAGACAAAGGTACCCAGTGTTCTTTTTTACTTCAATTGCTCTTTTTCACTCTAATTATTATTCTTGTTATTTTTCTGTGTGTGCTAATGAAGGTGTCAGGGATTGATTTAGGTGATGAATGTACAACTATGTAATGGTACTGTAAACAATCGAAAGTACAATTTGTTTTGTATGACTGCGTGGTATGTGAATATATCTCAATAAAATGATGATTTAAAAAAAAAAAAAAAAAAAAAAAAAAAAGAAAAGTAACCTGGGAGCAAGCAGACGCCAGCCATGTGCCTTTCCAGCTACAGAGGTTTTCCAAAAGCAATTGGCCATCTTTCAATGAAGGTATCCTATTGTTGATGCCTTACCTTGGACACTTTATGGCCTTAAGATTGTAGCTTCGTAACCAAATAAACCCCCTTTATAAAATGCTGATCCATTTCTGGTGTTTTGCATAATGGCAGCATTAGAAAACCATAACACCGAGCCTTTCCCAGCTGGGGGCAGGGAAGTCCTCACAGTCCAACCCCATCCAACCTTCGTGTGTCACTTAAGGAGACTATGCACCTAGGAGCTATACACCTGGAGAGAAACTTGTGAAGGTCACAACCCAGAGGTCCAGATACATTAAAAGACTGAGACTGAACCACAAGATGGTAGAGCACACCCCTTCCATTCCACCTTACCACCACTCCAACCAGCTGCAGAATAATAACATGGGCTTACAATCAAAAGAGAACAAAGCCCAATGCCTAGCCAGAGTAACATAAAACCTGACACTAAAGGCCAATTTGCCTCAGTTTCTATCACATGATACGACATTTCTGGTTTTCAAACAAAACTTAGAAAGCATGCAGAAAGGCAAGAAAAGAATCTGAAAAGAGAAAGCCAGTATCAGAACTGGGATCAGATATGATAGAAATGTTAGAATTATCCAACAAGGAATTTAATATAACTGTGATTGATATGTAAAATGAACAGAAGGGAGGAATTGAGAATAATCTCTTTTAAGATACCTGCATTAAACAGGAAGCAATATAGTATTATTTCAAGGTAAACTTGGTTTAAAATGTACATCCAAATTCTAGAGCAACCACTAAATTTTATTTAAGAAGTATAATTGATATACTAAAAAAGAAGACAAAATGGAATTATATAAAATGCTCAGTTAAAACTAGAGAAAGCAGTAAAAGAAGGGGATAAAATAAAAAAAATTTAAATGCAATGAATAGAAAACAGAAACATAGTAGATGTTAATTCACTTATATCAATAATAACTTTAAATGTGAGTGATCTAAAAACATGAAGTACATAACAGATTGTCAGAATGGATATAAAAAGCAGTCTACAGCTATATGTTCTTTATAAGAAACCCACATTAAGAAACAGATAGGTTAAAAGAAAATGGATGAGGAAAGATATAACACACTAATACTAATAAAAGAGAGTTTAAATAGCTATATTAATTTAAGACAAATCAGTCTTCAAAACAAGGAAAATAATCAAGGATAAAGAGGAGCATTACATAAGATATAATGATCCTAAATGTGTATGCACCTAACAATAGATGTCCAATAAGTGTGGGGAAAAAAACAATAGAATTGCAAGGAAAATAGGTAAATCCACTATTATAGTTGGGAATTCTGCTCAGCAAAAGACACTGTCAAGAGAATGAGAAGATACGCCCCAGTGTGGTAGTACACATTTGCAAAATACGTGTCTCATTAAGGACATATATTCAAAATATTCAAAGACCATTTAAAACTCAATAATGAAAAACCAGAAAGCTCAATTAAAATCATGAGCAAAATATTTGAACAGAGACCTCACCAAAAAAGTTATACAGAAGGCAAATAAGCAAATGAAAGTTAGTTCAACATTATTTGCCAAAGATAAATAAGCAAATGAAAGGTAGTTCAACATTATTTGCCAGGATAGAGCTGCAAATTAAAAGAACAATGCGATATCACTACATAATTATTAGAATGACTAAAATTCCAATACCTGACCATATCAAATTCTTACGAGAATGCAGAGCAAGAGAAATCTCATCCATCGCTGGTGGGAATGCAAAATGGCACAGCCACTTTGAAAGATAGTTTGGCAGTTTCTTACAAAGCTAAAATCAGCTTTATCATATGATCCAGCAATCGTGCTCCTAGATATAATCTAAGTTATTTGTAAGCGTATCTTCTTACATAAACCTGCACACAGATGTTTATACAGCTTTATTCATAATTGGCGAATACTGCAAGTGAGCAAGATACTCACCAATAAGTGAATTGGTAAACAAGTGGTGTATCTGTACAATGGAATATTATTCAATAATTTAAAATGAGCTATCAAGCTATGAAGAGACATAGGTGAATCCAAAATGTATTTTGTTAATTCAGAAAAGCCATTCTATTTGGTGGGAAGAGGGCTTAAACTCAGCATGATTAAGATCCTGACGTAAGCCTCTCTTGCCTTAATAAAAGTATGGTTTAGTGAAAAAAAAATTATCACTTTTAGTTGTCATTAGAGACTTCAATTCAGGGAATAATAAAGCCAAAAATAGAAGGATAGTGGCATTGGTGCTATACCTTTAAGGACATAAAGTCCCAATAAATAAAATTCTAGCTCAAGACAGAGCTGGGCTGTGCCTCAAGGTTGACTATGGTCTAGGCATTAGGCGATAGGCTAGGACATGACAGAATCAACCACTGCATATTTGAGTAGTTTCCTTGAGTGCTCAGGAAGATAGTAAATGGGATCAAGAATAAATTGTTTGAAGATGATAGTGTTATTATTAATAACAATTATAGTTACAGAATTACGAATGTAATTTTATGAAGACTGAGGAGCTAAAAGAAGGACATTGTGTGAATGAACACAGAAACTCATGTCATCTAGAAAACAACTGGTCCAGTTTAGGGTAGGGGATCTCCCTTTCCAGTGGGAAAGGGCTGTACAAAAAATATCCAATCTGAAAAGGCCACAATCTGTATGATTCCAATTATATGATATTCTTAAACGACAAAACTATAGGTCTAATAAGATACATGGTTTAAAGGGGTTTGAGCAAGGCAGTGGGGAGCAGGTTAAACAGGTGAAGGATGGGATTTTTATGAAATGATCTTTATGTAGTGACAGAAGGCATTTCTCAAAACTCACAGAAATTTACAGCACATAGGGTGATATATAAAAATATTTAAAACATCGTTTAGGAAGTTGGAGGATTCCAGGGTAGAATTCAGAGTGTGATGAACCAATCCAACAGTAGTAAAGATGTGTGTATGTGGGTGCAGGTGGGAAGGGAGGTGTTGACCAAAGTAATATTGAAACTGAGTGGAGTCTGGTCTAAAGGCAAAAGAAACTGTACATAAACACAGTGCTGTAGTTGGCAATGTTTTGTTTTGTTTTGTTTTTTCTCATGGGGGTATGGGTTAAAAGTCTACTCCTAGTATACTGGAATTGAACCATTAAGAATATAAATAATGGGTGGCGGAAGCTACGTTTCTCACTTTTTGAGTGAGAATTTACACACACGTAAGGGGTGGAGGTTAGAATGATCCAAATGGTAATGAATCAGAGTTGGATACATCAGTATGAATTCATGATTACCTTTATAGATAAAAATGGTTATATATAGAAATAATATTGTGTTAATATACATGAACTATTAAACAGAAACATGTATTTCCTTGCACTCTCAGCTAAGAGGGCCCAGAAGTAATGACACCCAAGTGGAAATGAGCACACTCAGAGCCAGATCTTTATTCCAACTGCCGTTAGTCAATAAAAGGAACAAGGGCTCCTTGAAGAAATGACTGATTCTAAGACAGGACCAGGAAATATACAAATTAAGCCTGGTGCATCTGTAGAGAGGAAGCAAATGCTAACACACACACACACACACACACACACGATGACTGATGTGTGTCAAAGGAACATCATAGCCAACTGAAGCACACCAAAGCTGGAGTAATTTGAGCACCAAAACAAATAAAGTAGTATTGGGTTATAATTCAATTCCATAAATAATAAATATCCAGGAGTCCATATTGATATAAATAAGTGATTGAGTGGATAAATATATAAATGGGGGAGAATAGATCCACCATGCAGAAAAATTCCAAATAATTCATGAGATTCTTCTCCCTGAAGGAGGTGGGACACGATTCCCCACTCCCTAAGTGTAGGCTGTGCATAGTGAGTTCTTTTCATTGAAAGGGGGAAGAAAGAGTAGCTTTCCAGGGATGAAGCCTGGCAAACACATCAACCTGGTGATCAAGGTCAATTCAACAGTGTTGCTTCATGTCAACAGAATGTTTTCTTGAAATGATGTAGTGAAAATCACAAGTCACCTCTCAGTCTTACTACCAAAACCACATAATCCTTGTCTAACACTAAAAAACAAAACCCTTCAAAACATGAAATATTCCCAATTGAAGGAGAGTCTACAAAATGCTTGACCATTACTCCTCAAAACTGTCAAGGTCATCAAAAATCATGAAAAGTCTGAGTAATTGCACAGCCAAGAGGAGTCTAAGGGATGTGATGACTAATATAATGTGGTATTATGTATGGGATCCCAAAATAGAAAGCAAAGACATTCATGTAAAATCTAAGGAGCTCTGAATAAATTATGGATTTTACTTGATGATATCTTATCAGTATTACTGTAATAATTGTAACAAATCCACCATATAAATGTAAGATGTTAATAATGCAAACTGGGTGTGGGGTATATGGGAACACTCTGTACTATATTCATAACTTTTCTGCAAGTCAAAAATGTCTCTAAAATTAAAAAAGTTTCTTAAGAAAAACTGTACTGTGTGTTTAAGTTCTCAAAAGCAGAAAATGTTTAAATTGAGGATGGGTGGTTGTAGGTTGGACGATTTCCTGAAATGAATGCAAACGTGGACTAAACTCATCTAAAGTGCTTTGTAGTATATTATAAAGTAAGGTCTGCTTTCATATCCCCGAGGCTCAGCATGGTTTATTTGAATCAGTGTAGAAAATGCTGACCAAGCCTCTGTCTTTGCCTTCTAGAAACTTGCAATAGAGGAAAAGAAGTGATTTAAAGAAATCTCATTAAAACTTGAAGTCCCATGATGCAGCAAGCTGAGGTTGCTATAAAAGCAGAACGGAAAACCAAGCCGAGCCTCTAGGGGTCAGGAAGGCTTTCTGGAGGAGATGATTTCTTGATTTGACTCTTGAAATTAAGGGGTATCATTCAAAGAAGGAAGGAAGGGACATTCCCGAAGAGGTAACAGGAATAAGGAGAGTAGTGAAAGAACACTGCAGCAACTAGAAGCCATTCTGTTTAGCAGACTATAGAATCTGTGACTGATTCTCAGTAATCTGCAGGAGTCAGGTTATGTGGGGCTTTCTAGATGCCATGTAAATAACTCGCATTTTCCTTCTATATTCAAATTGTTTTGCTCAAATGTGTTAGCGCTTCCTATTCTCTAGTATACAATGCTTTTATTCTTAAAAGTTGTCATAAAAATAAGTATTTTTCCTGTTCTGATTTCATGCAATTATTCAGCATGAACATTTTAGGGTAAAGTTTGGCTAACATCTGGATATTATTGCAAATTTGCCTTCAGGGATGTATTTCAGAATGGCTGCTATGAAGAATAGAATATAACTTTTCTCATTTGAAAGAACACACTAGATTATTTTGTGGTTGTTGTTTTCAAATAGGAAAAAAAACCAGGACACAGTAGAATTAGGCAGCTCTCACATGGACTCATCAAACACAGTCTCAACCACTTTGTCTCAGAACAATGGAAATTGTTTTTATATGTATTTCATAATCTGCTAAAATTCTTAAAGCAACATAGTCCATTTATACATAGATATTTTTTAAATCTTTCAGTCATTGATTTCTGCCTATTTGTACAGGATGCCAAAGGCAGTTAGAGACTCCTTGAACAAAAACTAAACTACCAGCTGCTGATTTTGTAATCCAGAAAAGTTTACAAAGAGAATTGGTCTTCATCACACATGCTTGCTCCCTCATTACTTCCTCTGCATGTTCAAATAAATGTTGGATACATCACTCTCTTTCTAATTGTAATTTCTTAACTAAGTTAATAGAGACAAGTTCTGTGGATGTGCATCTCATGGTGTGAAGAAAATATCGCCCATCAAGTAACACATCCCCTACCGAGGTGATTAAATTAACAGAACTGTAATTAAATGAACAGCAATTGTTGGTTTTGAAAGCTCCCCCTCACACAATATTTCATAAAGTGATTAGAGTGAAAGGCCCTTTAAGCAGGGACCTTATACTATCTTAGAATTGAATAAACTCTACAATAAAAGTTGTTTTGTTAACTTTTTATTTATTTAATGGTAACTGCTATAGAGACCTTCCTAGAAAGCATCTAAGATTCAGAAATAAGCTATGTTCACTGATGCCAAAGTGAGGGCACACATATATCATCTGACAGCAAAACTTAACACCATGAGCTCGGCAAAACTTTCTGAGGCTCTGAAATATGATAATAAACATATTTTTTCCAAAATGACTCCCTTTCATAGTTTTGCAAACAACCGTTTTTACACAATAGCACTTTTGCTAACAATTCATTGAGGCTTGTTAACAGGGGAGTTTGCAAAGTTTATGAAACTGAGTAAGTCAGAGTTTTTCAGTAAAGCGTGTCAGTATGCTTATTGAGAACACAGATTATTGTCAAGAATATCTGGGTTCAAATCTCGGCTTTGGCAATTATCTACCGCTTATAGGCCACACACAATCTCCTCTGCTGAGCGCGGCATATGGATTAGCATTTGTGAACAGCCACCAGCACATTTCCCGGGTGAGCACACCTATCTGTGGCGACAGATGCCGTTGGTTCGTTACAATAACACTGGCACAAGTCTTTCCTTGCTGTGATTAGCCAGTGGGAATGGAGGTCCTCCTTTGTATATTCTGCATCCGTATACCCCATTTTTCTCAAAGGTCTTGCAGAATGGTGATTATGCTATTAGTTTAGAGCATACTGGGTTTGCCACTTATCAGCTGGGCGAATGATAAATCATGTAATCTGTCTGAAACTTTGTTTCTCCATGTGCAAAATCGGGTGACAATTATGCATTAATTTGCCCCCCCCCCCAAAAAAAAAAAACCCAAATCTTAAAAGAGGACTTTCTTGCAGGAATTTAATTTTGGCAGGCTATAGCAGGAAACAGGAATGGGGGGCTGAGGAAGAGTGAGATTATGAGGAGGAAGCAATAAGGCTCCCATCCACAGTGGGAGCTCAGTTCCACAGCCCCCTGGGAAACTTACGGAGAGCGCCTGGAATTGTCCATCTAGAGAGCGGGCAGCTGGGAGTTTATCCTCTTCTAGCCCTGGCTGGGTTCCCTGCCTCCAGCGCCCAGAAAAGGCTTGGGGCAGAAAGGAGACAGCCCTCAGGGTGAGCTGAAGGGAGAAGCCGTCAGCACGTCTGAGCTCCCGTGGAACTGTGCAATGGAAGGCAACGTGGACGCTGAGAGCAGCTGTACGTTTCTACTTTATGGGATTATTTTAAAGATTAAATTTAAAATATATGCAGAGCATTTAGAAAAGTTCTGTAGAAAGCATGTAATAAATGGTTATTCTTATTAACGTCATTTTTATTGTCATTATTAGGACGGTCACTTTTATTATTCTGAGATGAATTATGCACTTTGAGACAGATCATCCATTCATTCTCTCACATGCATTGAAAATAAAAGACCTTTAATCTGCTGCTTTATACCCTATCTCACCCATAGCCTGTGCAGGACGTGAACGAATGGATGTAGTTTATATTACCTTCTTATTTCTTTTATATTGGTCATAAAATAATTGTTCATAGGATTGAAACCTAGTAATTCTACTTTAATTCCCACTTCTAATTGGCTGTGGTAATCACCTGCATTAAATTAGTCTCATTAAGTGTAAATAGCATCATATATTCTGCTTGCCAAAATACCAACAAGAAGCCTTCTTATTACTGAAGACAGTAATCTCTCCCCCTCTCTCTTTTATGCACTTCCTTTGTGGATCTTGTAGAGTTCACAGCTCCAGTAACATTGCATAAGTGTTTCCTGTGTTCTCACCGTCTCTCCTTTGGTTTTTGACCTTACGCTACATCATTTCTTTTCCCTTTTACGTCTCAGATGGTACAGCCTGAGACACATGTCCTTTTAATTATGTCCCTTTTCTTCAGCTTCCTGACCAATTATTAATTCATTCTTTCATTTCACAATGTTCTACACATTGTGTTAGGTACAGGGTTAAGTCCAGCAAATATGGAAGACTCCGTCTCTGCTTACTTATTTACCTTTCCTGTTGTTTTGACATTAGTAGATTAATTTCTAATCTCCCTTTTCATTTTTTATTCTACCATATTTTTAACACCTTCCAATCATTAAAATCCATATATCAAAATAAAAAAAATACTTATACATAATTTTCTTTGAAATAAGCAGGAAACACTTTGTATACTGAGAGTGTCTATGCAAAATAGAACAAAAAAGGGAAAATTTAAGTCAATGATTACAAAGCTTATGAGTGTTTCGGTGTTAATGAGTGATAGTTTTCCTTTTACATATTTATTCCAGTGTTCTTGTTTTATTGTTATGCTTCATTGCACTTATCTTTTCTCTATTTTTTCACTTTTATTGACATTTGACATTTAAAACAAAATTCTCAAATCTTAACTGTATATATAACTTGGTGGATTTCTGTATTCTTTAAGCCATGTAACTCCCGTTCAGAGCAAGATATGGAATGATTCTCGTGTGTGTGTGTGTGTGTGTGTGTGTGTGTGTGTGTGTGTGTGTGTGCGTATATATATATATATATATATATATATATATATATTTAATGTTTTTAATGTAATTTTATTGAGATATATTCACACACCATACAATCCATCAAAAGTATACAATCAATGGTCTACAATATCATCACATATTTGTGTATTCATCACCATGATCATTTTTAAAACATTTGCATTACTCCAGAAAAAGAAGTAAAAAGAAAAAAGAAGACCCCAAACATCCCATATCACTTCCCCCTCCCTCTTATTGATCACAAGTACTGCACTCAACTCAATTTTAAGACTTATAATAGAGGTAGGTTAACTAAGAGAGTGTGGTATTGTCAGCAATAGATAAATAGATCAGTGGAACAGAACAAAACATCCAGAAGTAGATCATAAAAACACAGGCTCTTGTACATTTTTGTGTTTAAAAAAAATGTGGCTATATTAAAATGAATAATTTATTGCATAACTATATAAATACTAGAAATTTTCAACTTTTAATGATTACAGTGCCATCCTGATCATTGTAAAAAAAGCATCCAGAATTATGCTATGATTGATAATACTTAACATTACACTTCCATTTCATTTTAGTCTGATTTCAACCATTAGCAGTCATTTGAACATCTTGTGTAATGTTTTTCTTTTTTCCTTTTCAGGATCTAGGAGGGTGGAAAACTCTTTAGAAGTTCCTTTTCATTGAAAATGCACAATGTTAGATTTTAGATATACAAACTTCAAGTTCTTTGTTAGAACATTTATTCATACATACATATGCAAGTTATTTATTAAAAATAGGATTATTTGCATTTATTGATTATAAAAATATTTAAATATCAGTGTTTTCTTCGTACAGTATATTGGAAATGATCGAGTTATTGCATAATTCTGTAACCGGTGCCCTGCTGGCAACAGTGCCAGGCAGAACCCCATTCTAGGTTTGGGACTCTTAATATGGAAAGAATTCAGAGACGAGAGGGACCAGTAGGAATAAGTAGTAAAGTTTATTAAAGAAAAAGGGAAAGATAAACATTACAAAGAGAATGTCGATGTGTTCAAGGGAGAAGCATGCACTGAGAGGTAGAGGGTTAGCTTGTTATAAAGGGAAGTTTTTCAGTGACCTTCTTATGTCAACTTTTGAACACTTGGTGTCTTCTTTGTTCTCGGAGGGGATAGTTATCACAGAGATAAGAACTTGTGATCTGCCCTTGCATATCTAAAATTTGTCTTTGGGAAGATGTTTAACAACCTTTATGACCCCTTGCTTTCTGTAATTAACTAAGACTTTGCTTTGGGCCCATGATTTTACAAGTGCTTATGGTTTGGGGAGGTTTCAGAGCTTTAAGGGAAATTCTTGTGCAGTGAGAAGTTTGTAGCTCTACTATCTCTGTTGAAGCTGAATAAAAACCAGGGACCAAGCCTTGATGCCCTCTTCTATCCTGCCTCAATGCATCTATAATCATGCTAACTTTCACACAAGAAGACTTTTCTGAAGTTTCTATCCAGCCTAATCTTTTTATCGTTAGAAACTTTTATTGCCACTCCATTGCCCACAGAAATAAAAATGGTCCATTCTTCTTGGGCTTGAAATGAAGTTAATTCTTGATCTGCACTCAGACCAGATTTTTGTCTTCTTTAATCTCAGTCTAACAAATAACACCTAAGTTCCCAACAAAACAAATCCAGTTTTCAGCTTACTGTATTTTCTTCTTTACACATGATTACCTTTCATGTGCTGCTCCTATGGCTAAAGATGCTTTGCTTGTCAGTTGTCGGAAATAAAGTGGTACCTGTAAGGGAATAAATGCTCTCTCGGTTCTGGAGGAGAAAAGAATTTA
Organism: Choloepus didactylus; assembly: GCF_015220235.1. Taxonomy (NCBI): domain Eukaryota; kingdom Metazoa; phylum Chordata; class Mammalia; order Pilosa; family Megalonychidae; genus Choloepus; species Choloepus didactylus. Next base: position 13,584,265 of record NC_051322.1, read on the forward strand.
CTTACGATCTTGCAAGATGGGGCATCCAGCCAAACACGCGGAAGGTTGGCGCGCCAGAGGAAGAGAATGGCGATCTTTAAATCTCCTACTCCTAATTCGCAAGTCCCTCCCCTGTTTCCCCATTGACTGGGTACTACAGAGGTTACAGCCTATCCGAGAACACTAACTAATTCATCTTTTGAGATTTTAATTTGTACAGCCAATCCTAGAGAGCCAACTAGCTCATTATTGAGATTTTGAACTGATTAGCCAATCCCCCCCCAAATTTTTTATTTTTTTGCTGTGAGTTCCCGCCTCTGATACTACCTCATGTCTCTTTATATCAGGCAGATTCTCTCTTCTCTTTGTCTGGGGCTTGTTTAAACTGGTTTTGCCTCCATTTCCCTTATTCCATGCTGTCTCTATGTGAAAATGAAACTTATTCCTTTCTTACAGATTCCCTCCTCTTTCTTTTTAAACACTTTTAGTTTTCACATTTTAGATTCTCAAATTTGCTAAGGGCTTTTTCACATTCCTCATCATAGGGATCTTTCTTATTTTTGATTCTAGTGGTTTTGATGGGTTTTTGAACTAGCCTTTGAGCACACGGGATTATGTAGCACCCAGCTGTTATAAACATTTTGGCTGGAATGATAAGGAAAATTAAAATAGATGTTGCAATTCCTTTCCATTTCTCGAACGAATTTTCCAACCATTCTATGAGTGGGTTGTTAATGTTAGAATTCTTTTCTAGTTTCTGAAATAAGGCTGTTAAGCCTTGTAGGGCTTTGGTGATAGTTCCATTAGGTGCAGTATTATTGGGGATGAATGTGCGACAATTTCCCCCAACTATAGCACAGACGCCTCCTTTTTCAGCTAGCATCATGTCTAGGGCCATTCTGTTTTCCCATGCCATTCGGCTAGTGGCATCTAACTGTTCTGCTATTTCTTTAATGACATTCCTGGTATAGTTGATAAATTTTAGCTGATGATTGACATTTTTATTGATGGTGACCCACCAGAATAAGGACGATTTAAATTCTGCAGCTAATTGATTTTTAGCTTTAAACTCATTAGGAACTTTCTGGGGAACCCCTATACTATCTACAAACATTTTTTTATTGAAGGAACTAGGTACACTTTGTACATTTTTCTTTTCTCCTTTGCCTTGGGTTGGTACTTTATTACTTTCAAATGCCAGGGTAAATGAGATAGCCAATTGAACCAGAGCACAGATTCCTCCCCACCTTTCAGGTAGTGTTGGCCAGAGGATGCCCTTCCCACAGTACCACCAGAGGTCTGCTCGGGGTATAGTTAGGCTGGAGAAGTTGCCAGTACTATCCTTGCTCACATTCCACACCTGTGTACACAAAGCCATGGTACCAAGATCCTGGAGCCCTTCTTCCCATCTGGAGAGACAGGCAGAGTGGTTTCCGGGACCAAGGTGAGACGCTGGTATGGCTTTGACACTTCCCTCCTGGACTGGAGGGAAAAGGGAGGACAACGTACTACAACTTTCACCAGGAGTAGCATTTTGAAAGAGGAGTGTTATACATTTAAACTCCCTTTCATGCTTTTTCATCCCCAAGGGGAAGGGCATAATCTGAACAGTGGGTTGTTTGGTTGTACAAGCATAACAGTCACTTCTGTTTAGACTCTGGATGGTATGTTTGCCCCATTCTACCCAGGCATTTGTATTTCCATAACCTGTCTCTATTTCTGTGGTTTGCTTTAAGTTTTTGGCCTTAAGTATTCTAATGACCTTGGGGTCAATTTGAACTGGAGAGTTAAATTCCAGCCAAGTTTCCCTTAATGGTTTTTCCTCCAACCTGGGTAAGACCCATCCCTCATACTGTGTGGTCCACCAAGCAGTGTTCCAAGAATAACAGGGGTTAGGTGTCTCATAAGTTATACTCTCAAATGTTCGCCCCCCAACAATCTTGCTTTCTATTTGAACAGTCTGCTTACATAAATGCTTATATTCCTCCCTCAGTTGTTGCTGATGTTTTAGATTTTTACAGCTCATTACTTGACAGACATCAAATTGTACAGTTTGAGACTTTAAGCCTTTGACTACACTTATAACCAGCTTAGCAGAACCTGTTACTCCTTGAATATAGAACATTATGATCAGTATAAGCAATTTCATCATTAAGCTATACACAGAGCACAATGCAAACATAGGGTTTAATCCAGCCCTTCCTCCCTCCTAGTATGTTCTTTCAACTGTTGCCTATTTAAGGTGATCCTTAGGGGATCTGAGGTAGGAGTCACTTTCCAGGATTCAGGTTGAGTTGCTGGATACTTATCGTCTGGTTCAGGCACTGGTCTCTTCACTCGTGTGTAATGAGTCCAGCCGCTTTCTGCCGTTCGGACTGCCGTCTCAGTTGTCAGCAAGACTTGATAGGGTCCTTCCCAGATTGGTTGAAGTTTGGATTTTTTTTTTTTTTTTCACGACTGGATCAGAACCCAGCTGCCAGGCTGATGTCGATGGGCAGCAAATTCAAGAGGCGGGGTCTGAGCCAGCAGTCCATGGTGCCTGAGAGATGATAAAGTAGAAGACAAGGCCAGTATATAATTCTTAAGAAAAAGATCCGTTGTGTCTAGGGAGGGGAGCTCTCCAGTCCTCCTGGGGAAAGGCAAACCAAAAAGCATTTCATAAGGGGAAATTCCCAGTTCTTTTCTAGGGGCAGTCCTGATTCTTAGTAGAGCTATAGGTAAGCACTTGATCCAAGGTAACTTTGTTTCCAAAACTAATTTAGAAAGATGTTTCTTTATGGTTTGATTCATTCTTTCCACTCTCCCAGAGGATGGTGGATGCCAGGGAGTGTGGAAGTCCCAAGTGACACCCAGGCTTCTCATGACATTCTGCAATACATGGGAGGTAAAGTGACTGCCATTATCAGAGTCTATATTTTCCACTAACCCATAACGGGGAATGATTTGTTCAAGGATAACTTTAGAAGTTCCCAATGCTGTAGCTGAGGATAGAGGGTAGGCTTCCACCCATCCAGTGAGGTGGTCGACAATTACCAAAATATATTTTAAACGACCGATTGGTGGCATTTCAGTATAATCAACTTGAATGCTCTGGAATGGTCTCAGGCCCGGCTCTCTTCCCCCTTGTACCTGTTTTCTTAAAACCTTTTTATTAATTTTCTGACAAATTATGCACCGCTCACAGATTTGTTTAGCAACTGTATAAAGGCCTACACATCCAAATTGTTTAAGTACTACATCACACACGGCTTGTACCCCCCAACGACTCCCCTGGTGTAGGACTGCTAATATCTCCCTCATTATTTGTTTATTTAACATTTGTCTGCCATCTGGGAGAAACCATTTCCCCTGATCATTTAAGGTTGCTCCTAACTGTTTCAACTCTTTTACTTCTTTGGCAGAGAATGTAGGGACCCCAAATTCCTTAGGGATAGAGGGTATTAGGACCATTATTTTTAAAGGGGGGTAGAGAGAGGCCTCCTTAGCCTTTTCATCAGCCAGCCTATTGCCTTTTGCCTCAAAAGTAGGTCCCTTCTGGTGTCCATTTATATGCACCACTGATATTTCTCTAGGTAAGAGTAGATTGGTTAATACTTGTTTCACCAATTCCCCATGAACCAGTTCTTTTCCTTTGCTATTGATTAATTCCCTTTCTTCCCAGATCTTTCCAAAGGTGTGGACTACCTCAAAGGCATACTTAGAGTCAGTGTATATTGTACCATCCTTTCCTTCTAATAATTTGAGGGCTTGATTTAGTGCATACAATTCACAAGTTTGAGCTGACCACTTATTGGGCAATCGGCTAGCTTCTTTTACTTCACAAGTTATTCCATCTACAACTGCATAGCCATTGTGCCTTTCTCCTTCTAGGACTTTGGAGGATCCATCTATGAACAGTCTTTCCCCCGAGTGCAGGGGAAGATCCCTTAGGTCAGGTCGGACTCGAGTTTGGTATTCAATTAGGTCTAAACAGTCATGCTCGGGGGTCTCTACTTGCTCAGGCCCCTTCCAGAGGAAGGAGGCCGGGTTTAGGCCATGATCTGTTGTTAAGACCAAATCATCTTTTTCCATTAGGATTGCTTCATATTTTAAGATTCGAGAATCAGTTAACCATTTCCCTGCCCTTTGAGACAGAATAGTTCTCACTTGATGAGGAGTACTAACTACTAATGCCCCTCCAAAGGTTAATTTCCTGCTTTCTTCTACTAAAAGGGCAGTTGCTGCAATGGCTTGAACACACCCAGGCTACCCCCTAGAGACTGGATCTAAAACCTTCGAAAGGAAAGCCACTGGCTTTCTTTGGCCTCCCCAGATTTGGGTTAGGACCCCCAAAGCTGTTCCCTTATCTACTGTAACAAACAGGTGAAAGGGTTTTTCGAGGGAAGGAAGTGCTAGAACAGGAGCTTGCACCAATGCCTGCTTGAGTTCATTTAATGCCTTTATTTTCACTTCCTCCCATTCTATCTTGTCAGGCTCCTCCTCTAGTAATTTTTGGTATAGCTCTTTAGTTCGAGATGCAAAAGAATCTATCCACAATCTACAGTACCCTACTAATCCCAGGAATTTTCTTAGCTCTCTTTTTGTTTGAGGAAGAGGCAACTCTACTATGGCCTGGATTCTTTCTGGATGGATTTTTCTTTTTCCTTCACTTATGAGGTGGCCTAGGTACTTAACTTCCCTTGCTACAAATTGCAGTTTACTTTTAGATACCCTTAATCCTTGTTCCCCTAAAAAGTTCAGTAGATTTTTCGTAGCTTGAGCCACCACTTGCCTTTCTTTACCTGATATTAATAGATCATCTACATATTGCAGAAGGGTGATTTCAGGTGGGACTGGAAATTTTTCCAGTACCCTCTCTAACTCTTGTCCAAAGAGATTGGGGGACTCCGTGAAACCCTGAGGTAAGACCGTCCATCTGTATTGCTGCTTTCACCCATTGAAGGGATCTTCCCACTCAAAGGCAAACAGGTCTCTACTTTCTGGATCAAGGGGACAGGCCCAGAAGGCATCCTTTAAATCTACTACACTAAACCACTTATGATGGAAGGGAATTTTACTCAGGAGAGTGTAAGGATTAGGAACTACAGGGTGTCGAACCTGGACAATTTTATTAATGGCCCTTAGATTCTGCACCATTCTCCAGCTACCATCTGGTTTCTGAATGGGGAGAATGGGAGTATTAAAAGAGGACATACAGGTTTCCAAGAGTCCATCTCGAAGGAGACCCTCAATGATGGGTTGGAGTCCCTGTCTTCCTTTAAGAGGAATAGGATATTGTTTCTGGCACACGACCTCCCCTTCCTTTTTTAACTTGATTTTAATTGGGGGAATTTGCAACCCTCCCCTGTTTCCTTCTTTTACCCATACCTCCTCCTTAATGTCTTTTTCATTTTCTTTAGTGAGCAGGGCCAAAACCTCAATCCGTCCATTCCTTACCTCTAAATCCAGTCCCATAGGTATTATTAGGTCTCTTTTTAATAAATTACTCCCAGCTTCTGGGATGTGCAACAAGGGAGCTATGATTTGATTATTTTCCCAACAAATGTTAGTAGGTTCAAGAATGGGAACTTTAAATCCTTCCCCTTTTACCCCTGTGACGGTGAGGGAACTGCCAGAGAGCCTGGCCCCCTTTGGAAGATGATTTACAGAGGAGCAAGCTGCTCCAGTGTCTACTAAGAATGTAATTTCCTCTTGATATGGGCCCACCTTTAAATTTATTAAAGGCTCCCGGTGGGCTTCTGAGATGAGGAGCCTCTGACTCTCCTAGTCTTCAAAATTCATTAGCGGTATAACTCGACCCTCCTTCTGTAAGTCTGGGCACTCCCTTTTGAAATGGCCAGGCTTTTCACAATGATAACACCCTGCAGAGTTCTGCATTTTCCTTGCTCCTTTTTTTTAAATTAGTCCAGCCCCCTCCCCTATCTCGCCTCTGTCTGCATCCCCCATTTTCTGTTTCTAATCTTTTCTTGACCAAGTGGTCAACAGTGGCTATCATGACTTTAGCCTGCTGCTTTTGTTTTTTATCCTCCCTTCTTATAATTTCTTACTTCTGCACTCGTTAATGGGGCATTTACATACCCGACTTCCTTTGGCCCCATAGGCACCTCCCTCAAGGGGTAAAGGGATTTAACGGGGTGATGTTCCTTTACTCTCTTTCCTTCAAGAGTTTTTGGAAATGGAAAATTCTGTACATCCTTTTTGCACTGTGTTAATTCTTTCCTCAACCATTGATGGGTCATATCTGGTGGGGCAGTTGGTGCCGATGGGCCTCCTGATTCCCCTGGAACCTGTGCGGACCTTATTAGGTCCTCAGACTCTAACAATCTCTGCCCTGGGGGAGGAGGGGAATAGTAGGGAGGAGGAAGGCTTAATAAGGTGTCCCAGGGTTTAGATTCTACCAACTCATCTTCCAAGTTTGGGTTTTTATCTTTCACAGGGTAAAGGGGAGTTTTTTTGTTCTTTAGCCAGCACGTGGCATAATCAGACTCCTCCTTAGAAAAGGGTTTCTTCTCATTAACATAAATTACAAGGTTGGCACAGAGCCAGTCCTCCTCTGTCCCATACTTTGGCCAGAATACGTCTGGCGGTGAAATGCTTTCTTCAGTCCAAATGTAACAACAATATTTAATCATTTTCTTTTTGTCCTTTCCCTTGGTCCGATCGCTATCGGTCCAATATTTTAACATCCTACCTAGTGGGCTATCTGGAGGGATGTCCCCGAGGGACTCTATAGGTGCCCCCTTTTCTTCTTCCCCGGCTGGCCAACTGCCTCTATTTCCCATCCTGAGTCTTGTCTGGGCTTCTTTCTCTCAGTTCCTTTCGCTTCGTCTGTCTCTGGCCCTTTCCCTCGCAGGAGAAGGGAACCGCAGATTGAGACTCCGCACTTGCTTCGTGCAGTATGTCGCACGTCTCAGTCACACACAAGCAGCTCCAGACTCATCAGGAATTCCTGACCACCAAGGCAATATATTACTTTCCATACCTTGGTCCGTGCACGGAGTTGCCTGGTCAAACAGAGGCAAGCCTTTTCCCCCTTTTCTCATCCACAACCGGCAGATCCAAGCGTCTGGTCTCGGGCCCTTTAGCTGCCGGAGATGGGCCCCCAATGGCGGAGTCCGAGACTGCTCAATCAGCGGGGCGTGCCTTCCCTTTGTTCACCTTGGGGGTCCCCCTCCGAAGCTTTGGATCCCGGATGAGCCCCCAAGTTGTCGGAAATAAAGTGGTACCTGTAAGGGAATAAACGCTCTCTCGGTTCTGGAGGAGAAAAGAATTTACTTACGATCTTGCAAGATGGGGCGTCCAGCCAAACACGCGGATGGTTGGTGCGCCAGAGGAAGAGAATGGCGATCTTTAAATCTCCTACTCCTAATTCGCAAATCCCTCCCCTGTTTCCCCATTGACTGGGTACTACAGAGGTTACAGCCTATCCGAGAACACTAACTAATTCATCTTTTGAGATTTTAATTTGTACAGCCAGTCCCAGAGAGCCAACTAGCTCATTATTGAGATTTTGAACTGATCAGCCAATCCCAGAGAGCCAACTAGCTCATTATTGAGATTTTGAACTGATCAGCCTATCCCCCCCAAGTTTTTTATTTTTTTGCTGTGAGTTCCCGCCTCTGATACTACCTCATGTCTCTTTATATCAGGCAGATTCTCTCTTCTCTTTGTCTGGGGCTTGTTTAAACTGGTTTTGCCTCCATTTCCCTTATTCCATGCTGTCTCTATGTGAAAACGAAACTTATTCCTTTCTTACATCAGTGTTTTTGTTTTTGTTTTTGTTTTTTTGTCTGCCTGAAGGTAACATCCAGATTAAAGGTTAAATTATCTGTGAAGTTATCTTTTGACAACCCAAACTGCTGCCTTGTCTAAGCACCTGAGTCATAAACTGCCTGCCCCAATTGAACATGTCTAATATTTAATCAAAATAATTTCCTTAACTGACTGTCGCTCCTAAGAGAATAAAGATACGTAAGGGGAGGCTCCATGTCCTGTTCATCTGTGTATTACTAGGTGTTGTTGGAATGTAGTATAAATTGGCCAAATAAACGAACAAGTGGATACTTCCCTGGGCATTAGTGAATTAGGTTGCTATTTCTGAGTGTGAATTTTTGGTAGAATTTTCTACATGAAACGTCTGTTTTCATCTCAAATTTCCATGTAATTTTGAACAAAAAGTGCATCTAACCATTGAATTGTTTAAGAAAAAAAATTTCCTTTAACTAAAGTGGGTCATAATAAAACTCAGTATTTTAAGGATGAAAGAAGCAAATTGTAGTTGCAGCATTTCTTGCATAACATTCACTTATGGACCTGTTTTCTAAGTATTTGAATTGATACAAAATGTCCCAAATGATACGAGATTAGCCACTCTACATTAGCTGATCCTTTGTGAAGTGGCAGCAAACCCAAATGTCACCTCTTGCAAATCAAAGGCCTGAGCCATTTGGTGAAATACCCGGGAAGGAAAGCAGCTTTGATATGGTAATGATTCAATGTGTTATGCATGAAGGGTTGCTCACCCTGGACACCATATCAACTCCAGCAGAAGAACTGATTATTACACTTTGTTTCATTTACTTTCCATGCTTCACATGAAAAGTGAATATGAATGAAGAGAATGCTAATCTTTGTTTTTGGAAAACCAAACCTTCGAGGGAATAATATATCTTTTTTTTTCCCTTACACCCACTTCAGGATTTCTAAAGGCTATTTCACTCTTCATGGAAATATTTGTTTCCATTCCTGGACTTATCTTTTGCTCCTCCACTCTAGCCAGCTTTATTGAATGGATGAGTTCACTGCTATACTGTAGAACAATTTCCAATAATAGATACAATTGATTTAATGCCTTCTCTATCAGGTGTTGTGCGTGCATTTTCTTTAATAATGAGTGATTCTACTAAAAGCGAAACTCACAATGTTTGTGCCATTCCCTGTAGTTGCACACATGAAAACGGGTGGAGAAAGGGTTTAAACTCTATACTCATGTTTACCTTGTTCCAATGGCCATGTTCTTTGAAGTCCATTGTAAATGGGCTACATTTTGCTAGAGTAACAGATAATTGCCAAATAAATCTCAGTGACATTCCACAAAATAAATTTATTTCTTGCTGATATTCTATATCCTATGTGAGTTTATATTACATAAACAGAATATGTATATCTATCTTTATATCTATCTATGTATCTATTCATATCTATCTACCTGCCCATTTATATACCTATCCTCATATATTTGACAGCAATCAAAATCTGAGAGAAGTAGTATAAGTATGCATATGTGTATATATTTTAAAATATTTCTCATGCTTACTAGCAGTCTATGAATACTCTTTTTCAGTTTCTCTATTTTATTCACCCCTCCTTTTTTTTTTTTACTTTTTTAAACAAAAATTGTTTCTTCTTTTCAAATAGTAGGTAAAATTTGCTGCCACGTTAACTGCCCTAAAGTTCTTCTTATTCATTTCTCTCCTATGCACAAAACCTTGAAAAGCTGTTCATTGATGACAAGATTGGTTTAATGAGTACTGCAAACCTGACACACAAATATTATTGCTTGATTGCTGTCAATTTGGGACTCCCTCTCCTGCCTAAGGTTGGAAATACGTCTCCCCAAATCCTATGTCTCCTATGGCCAGTGAGAGATACTCACATGGAATTTGGAAGGTGAAACTGAAGAGGAGGCCATTATTCTCGGATGGCCCTGGCTGCCAGTGGCTTCCTCAACTGTGAGGTGACTTCCTTTCTCTTCTGCGGAGGGAACTCCTATCACAGTCAAGGCAGGTGTCACAAAAGAGCCACCAGAGTCTTTGATGTCCCAGGTTGGTAGCCAGATGCATCTGTGTTCTTATACTCTCCTGTGCATTCCCCCTGTACCGCTTGCATTGAGGCTGGAATGTGTTTCTCTAATACTCCAACTGCACCTTTGCAAATTTTGTTCTCATGGCTCTTCCCATGTTCCTGTGAAGACTTCATTCCCTGCCAGAGTCCCTGCAAGGCTTGTTTTCCAGGCCATCTGTGACTTGGTCCAAGAGACATGACTCTATCCTAGCGTGCGTGGATGCCTAGCTCAGGCAGAGTCACATTCCCAGCCTTTTCCTTACACCTCTCCTTAAACAGGCAACCGTCAAATGGAGCATTTAATCACAAAAGTCATATTTTATTCTGCCTTATGTCACAGTTTTAGTTGTTGGTTCCTTTCCTGGTGATGATTTTCCTTAACTCCATTTCTATGTATCAAAGTCTTACTAATTTTTCAGGAGCTATTTTAAATGCCACCTCATTCTTGATACTTCTATAGTCTGTTCGTTTAGAGGTACTCACTTCCTTTCGATATTCAAAAGGTATGTCTCATACTTCCTTCCATTTTCATTATCACTTTCAATCATGTCTTTTAAATAAATGTGTACATATTTGTTAGGGATAAAAATGGAGACTGGTTTTCAATATTTATTTAGATTGTTTTGCTTTTCTGTAGGGTTCAGTTTGTGAGGTGGTGGTGGTGGTTGCAGTGATTTAGAGTTCTTATAAACGAGAATAATTTTTGAGATAAAATATTTTTAAGCTGCTAGTCACTTGTATGATTTATACCTATCAAATAAATATTTTTTTAATGTCAGTTATAGCAATTAGTTGTAAAAGAGGAGAAAACAGCATCAAACAAATGCAGCCCTTTTACTAGATCTTCAGCACACTCGAAACTTAAAATTACACCTTTGGGACACATGCCTCGCTGCGATACGATATTTTACAGGCCTTATTTTAGTAGGTTTCTCAGAAATATTTGACACTGGTTACCATTTCATCTTTCTTAAAGCACTCTATTTTTGACTTTAATAAAAACAGGTAGACCAAGTTCTCTTCCTACATCTGTGTTTAGTCATTATCAATCTTCTTTGCTAAAATCTATCACATACTTCACCGCTCAGTCTTCAGTTCTCTTCTCATTTCATTCTACTTCCCTACATGTTCTCTATACACTTAGGAATTTAATTATTATTCATCCGTACCCCAGTGATACTAGGCTGTGCTTTGTATACCATATATGATCTGATGACTCAAATTTCTATTGGGACAAATAACCCAATTAAAAAATGGGCAAAGGACTTGAGCAGACATCTCTCCAAAGAAGGTATACAAATGGCCAGAAAGCATCTACATCATAAGCAATCAGGGAAATGAAAATCAAAACCACAGTGAGATACCATTTCACACACATTAGAATGGCTGCTATTTAAAAAAATATGGAAAATAAGTGTTGGAGAGGATGCAGAGAAGTGGAACACTCATTCAAGGCTGGGGGGAATATAAAATAGCGAAGCTGCTGTGGAAAACAGTTTGGCAGTTCCTCAGAAAACTAAGTCTGGAATTATCATATGACCCACACTACCACTACCGGGTATATATACAAAAGAATCGAAAACCAGGGCTCGAACAGATATTTACACATCAATGTTATCCACAACTACCAAAAGATGGAAGCAACCTAAGTGTCTTTCAACTGATTACAGGATAAATTTAATGTGGTATATACACACAGTGGAATATTATTCAGCTGTAAGAATGAAGTCCTGATACATGGGACAACATGGATGAACCCATATGACAACATGTTGAGTGAAATAAGCCAGGTAGAAAAGGACAAATATTGTATGGCCTTAATGATTTGAAATAATTAGAATAGGCAAACTCGTATAGGACATATAGGGATTTTATCTTCTGCATTGATTCCCCCCTATAGCATTTGTCAAATTTGGTGAGTTTATTAAAAATCCTTTTTCTTTTCAATGATCTCACATAGTTGATAATTTTGAGACATCTTTTGAGTATGAAAATTTCATTAAATAGTGGTCATAAAAAGTCTTTTGATAGTTATCTGATTTAAATACTGTGGTTTGAGTAGCACTTCTGATATGGAGGAGTAAACATCTAAGAACCTGGCATTCTCACAGATAGAAAATAACTGTAACTCTGGAAATTATGCAAATTATACCTGAAGTCTCTGGGGATTGAATAAAACCAGGGAGATTAGGAGGAAATTTGAAACTTGAGGAACTTCCCACCATAGTATGAATTCCCAGTTTGTGTGGTTGTCCAGAGAACACCTGCAGTCACACTGAGGGAGGTTAAAACTCTGATAAGAGGAAACCGTCTTTCTCATGGAGAGTCCAAGAGAGGAGCCTGAGGCCCAAGAGCCACAAGAGACTGAGGGGGAAATTCCATAAAGTAGAAAACCAGAGAAAGCAAAACCCCATGTTTGTGTATAAACTTCGACCAAGTCTCTGAATGAACCCTGAGCCACACATGCCTCAGGCAAACAGAAAACAATCTAAATGGAAATCAGTGCTGCAGGTGAGAAAGTTTGCAATTTGAATCAGATCAAGCTGACTGCTTGCCAGAAAAAGAGATAACCACTCACTGGAGGAAAAGAACAGAACCCAGAGTACCACAAAATAATGTTCACAATATCTGAAAGCAATCCAAAATTACTGGACATGTGAAAGACAAACAAACAAATGAACAAACAATGGAAATGTGGCCCATGCTCAAAGGGGAAGAAAAATAGCAATTAAAAGTAGCTAAGACAGACAGAACCTAAATGCTGGGATTATGAGACAATAAATTTAAAAGACGGAAAAACTCTCAGCACACAGAGGAAACTTAATAAAGAACTAAATTTTAAGCAACGTAAACTAACAAAATGGCATCACTTTTGTACCTTGCACCATCTAGGGTACATTTGTGTGTTATTAATCTCTATATTGTCTAATGCAGCATTTTACTGAGTTAGTTCTATTGATGTTGTTTAAAACACTGCACATTATATCACACCGTTCTTTGTAAACATTTTAAGGCTAATTTTTGTGGACATCCTTGCTGAATAATAGTTGTATATTTAAAAATATAAATGGCAAGTTCTAAATATAAGAAGTTACTTTAAAATTTTAGGTCTTGCCAAGCCTTGCTCTTATAATTCTATTTAATTTCCTCATGTGTAAAACAGAGATAATTAAACTTTTTCTTAAGGTGAGGTCAAACCATTTCTAAACTACAAATCAGGTAATAAGAACCAGTATTTGATAAGGAGAAACACTGGAGACAAGGGACTTTAGTTCAATAAAATCACGGTTATGTACTGTGAAACCAGAAGGAAGCATCAAGAAATCAGCATCTGGTATATCAAGAATTATTTGCTATCAAAAATTTTGTTCAAATTACATCAAAGAAAGCAGGCTTTAAAATGTCTTCTGGAATTATAGTGTTAAAAACTAATAGGTAGAGGACACTGTATTTACACAATAAATGCAAATCCTCCTACAATCTATATTTATCGTGTAGTGCCTTTCATCCTGAAGTGCTTTAAAAATTGATTTACAAACTCTGTGTATAGCAATCATTTTCATTTCTGAAATGCACTTTATTTGTTATGCATACATATAATGCATTTTATGAATTTCAGGGTATAGCAGAGCAATCCCCAGCTATCACTTTGAGTTTGAAATACTATTTTATGGTTTCAGGAAAACAAAATGACAAGTTGCTTACTCTGGTTTCTGTGACAAATCTGCCTTTGCAGTAAGTGGAGCTCTAACTGAAACATACATTTCAACTTGCAGGCAGCAAAAAAAAACAAGAAATATCAACTAGGGGCTCATGATTGGGTGAGGCATTAATTAGCAAGAAATTTAATGGGTTACCCTTATCTCCAGAAAACCCATTTAGGTGCTATATGGAGGAAATAAAAAGTACAGGCTCTGGCCTTGATGATCACACAGATTAATTTGCACAGAAAACATATAGCTACATCTAGATTGGAGTATTTTCCTTATGTAGCATACCAATAGATGTGAACAAACTCACGGCTCAAGCTCAGTTCACAAGTGCTTGGAGAGTGCAGTAAGAATAGAATATTCAGAGCAGGACTGACTTAACAGATTCCTGAAGGAAGGAATTTGAGACAAGTTTTTATTGGTAGAAAGGTTAAAATACTCCTAACACTTATTGGTAGTCTTATAAGTGAATGTATTAGTGTACTTATCAGTATGCTTGCTGTACTAATTCTATAAGAGTTGGTACACTTTCAATATTTTCAATTCATTTGTCATTTCATGTGATGATTCATTATTCATCTGTGTATTCTATCAATCACCCGTTCATTCATTCAAATGATTTATTGGGCATTAATGTATTTCAGAAAATGTGGTGGAACTCAGTGACGATTAAGGAACAAGACACAATCTGTGTCCTTGAGAAATGATTACTATTATTAAGATAATTTGTTTTTTGATACCTGTTAACACTCATGGGCTTAAACAATCAATTAATAAATTAATATATATATATTAAAGTTTAATAGCTAAAGTTTGGATATTGCTTGTTTATATCTACAAATATATACTAGATAGACAGCAAATGTCCTACATGATCCCTTTTTCATGATCCTTATGCATTAGATTATTTTCAGCAGTTGACAGAATATTATAGAGTGATTACAACTCTTTCAGTTGCCATTCTGAGAAGTGTCTCAGTAACAAAACTCTATCAATTCAATACCATGATGATAGTGGTAGAAATATTTTTAAAACTATACATTGAAAATTTTACCCTATTGAGTTATATTTTCAAGTAGATTTTCATTATGAAATTGGAGGTATATTGCCACAAAAGTAATTTTGTCCTCAAGATACAATAAATCACATTTTTTAAATGCAGACAAAGGAAGAAGGGAAGCACATAACCAGGAAAGAAATGGGGTACATAAGGTATATGGACTGTGAAAAGCAAAATAAAGTCAAATCAATACCAAAAGAAAACAAGAATATAGTTTTTATTCATATTTCTGATTATTATTTCTAAAATAATTTTATAGGAATAGATGGTACGGGCCACTAAACTGAATCTCCCTGACTATATTTCACTCCTTTAATGCATTCTTCTCTTATCCTTTCTCTGTCTATCAGTATGTTTCTCTTAAAAACTTATCTCCTTTTCTTTACAATTCTAAGGAAAACATAAAGCTCTTTGCTGCTATATAAGCACAAATATGATTTCAGGTATTGTGAAAATTGCTATATCTGTCATCAAATTTATGACCCAAAGACAGTTATATATTATAATAAATATATCCATGAATAAAATTCATATACATAATATAAACATACATCACATTTATAATTATCCTTATATGACTCTTACAACATTATACACATAGAGCACTTCTGAGTGATATAGTAATTATATTTTTCAAGTCAAAAATTAAAATGCAAAATTTGACATGGAATTTTGTATATTGGAATTGCTTCTAAAGTCAGGAGACTATATCCAAATCAAATTAGAAATCGACATTTATTTCGGAGATGAATAGTCGGGAAAATTTGAAGTCGACAGCATTATATGTAGCAATATATCCAGATTTTTTTAAATGCTAGGCAAAATTATATGTATTCCAAAGAAATATAAGTGCTTATATTCTAGGATCACAAAAGAAATAAAGGAAAAATCTGATTCACTGTATTTTGGGAGAAAATATTTTTATTTTTACCAATCACCACTATCCTTAAGATTTTAGGGAGAGCATATTATTAAAACTATACCTTATATCTCATTTTTTGATCAGATTTATTATTAGAAACAATACTATGTCCCAGAGTTTCTTTACTATTACATATGGATTTTGAGTAATGAGACTGAGTATAGTGTCAAATTCATAGTTGAATATTATACCAGTGTAATAAATGAAATAATTTATATTAAAAACCTTCAAGTTTATTTAAATCTTGATGTTTAAATAACATCTAAACTTGAAAGTGGAGTGATATGACAATATTGATAATAATATTCAGATAGCTAATCCTATTGAGTACTTACCAGGCTTCCATTCACTGTGTTTAGTCCTTATTGATTATTCACATGGTTCCCATTGCCATGGTAATAAGATGTTGTTATTGACTATTTGAAGATATTACAACTTTATGAGGCTTAAAATTTGTTATAGGTCACAAAATTAATTACAGAGCTAAAATTTAATACAATGTATGAATGAATGAATGAGTAGATAGATGTAGAAAGGAGAGAGAAAGAAATGAGAGCGAGAGGGACAGATATAGGTAGATGGAAAGATAGACACTTAGATACAGAGATACAGATATACAGAGATTTGGAGATAGATATTGATAAAGATAAAGATGTAAAATATCTGTCTCCATGTGCATTGAGTTTTTCCTAGCTTTTCATCTATCAGTAAAATCATGGATAATTTACCCACAGTTTGAGAGTACTAAACTTCAGTAGAGAAGATGTTTCTTCTCATGTAATTATTTTCAAAATCCCATGGTTTGTTTTTTGGTCTTTAATAATGGATAGCTTCAAGCTAGCAGAAAAGATTACTATAAAGGTAGATGTCATACTTCTAAACTGTTTTTAGGACTCTTCATTATTGAGAACATCTAGTGAAGAATACACATATCTTTATTTAATGTCTTCATAGTATGTGATAAATGCCCTTCAGCCTGAAAAGTTATGTGCTTGAGCAATAGATTCAAACATGACTATAATTATTATGTTGGAAAAGTTATCTAAAAGTGGATTTGATTAAGTAAAATGCTGGGAAAATTATGAAATGGTTGTAAGTTTTAGTTAGATGTATTAATTACTGAGTTTTCTAATGAATGTAGATGCAAAAGTAGTTCTCCCAGGCTCCTGAGGGAACTTTACGTATATAGTTTTACCTGCAATTG
The DNA here is from genome assembly GCF_015220235.1 of Choloepus didactylus. Taxonomy (NCBI): domain Eukaryota; kingdom Metazoa; phylum Chordata; class Mammalia; order Pilosa; family Megalonychidae; genus Choloepus; species Choloepus didactylus. Next base: position 13,600,983 of record NC_051322.1, read on the forward strand.
AGTCAAGTTTTCAGTACTTCAAAAATCTTATTCTTTTATGTTTCTATTTTCAACTTTGGATGTATTGGGTAAAAACCATGAAATTTAGGAAGTCTGTGTTAGAACTGTGAAAAAAAGTGTATTCCATTATGCATCATATTTATATGTGTGTGTGTCCTGATTACAGATAAAATTTTTAATTAGGAAATATTAAATATTTTTTAAAGTAGTAACAGCCTTAAAATATCTTTTATTTGCATTTTTTATTCATGCATTCACTCTTACGTAACCCATCTACATGGCTGCACTTTGTGCAGAGAGTGAGACACTAGGCCAGAATGTCTGGGCCCAGCCAGCCAGTCCTTCTGTCTGTCCTCAACGCTGAACTTGGGGACATGGACCTGTGGGGCCATCCATGCTCCACCAGGAGTTGAAGATGATTTACAAGCCCGCAATAGGTTCTCAGATTAATATGAAGACATATGACCTGGTGTCGGTTTATAAATCCACATGGGGAAAATAAGAAGTGCAGAGAAATGCATGTCCTCAGGAGGCAGAAAAAATGAGAGTCACTGCATAAAAAAGGGTCAAAACTTACGGATATTGCATCAGAAGTCATGCCAGCTATTTGGAGCCAGAGTCCTTTCTGAATTGGTCATTTTTCTTGTTCCATCAGTTAAAGAATTTGAATATCACCCCTGTGTCTACTGTAGACAAGAATATTATAATATTTATTCCATTGTCTGCCTTTACATATATGGAACAGTAAAAAAACAACTATTGAAAACGATGTCTATTTGTTGCACTTGCTTAAATAGTAGTGTTTAAATTCATATAGGTTTACCCCATTTCATAAACAGTCATTAACATAAAATATATTATTTGTTCATAATAGCAGTGATATTAGGTATGGCAGGAATCATTTGATTTCTTTTATAAAAGAGACTCTGAGGTAAATGGGGGGAAGGAGCTGGATGCTTGGTGTTTTCTTCCTGAGCTCCTGAAAGCTTTTCTTAAAGTCAGTGGCTCTTGGCAAGTGAAACACATTGAATTCCTTAGTCAGGTTGCATAAATTGTAATGCACACTCCAGTGGAATTTAAAGAGTTCAGGACTACAGATACATATTTGTTTTAAGTCTCCAATGATTTCAATGTATACATTTGACAACAAACAAATAAACAAAAACCTGTTCTCTATAGGTTTATCCCTTAGCTTACAAATAAAAGTAAATAAGGAATTAAATATTAAATTGATGCAGTAATCATGTTCCCATTCTCAATGAATAATTCAAGCATTCTTTTGAGGAGTCCCGTTTGTTCAGTTATTCACAAAGATGAATAACTCTCTGAATAGATCACAATATAGAGGTTGTGAACTAACAGTGAGCATACAAAATAATATATTTGAATATTGTATTTAAGAAGCTCTAATGTGTTTGTGAAAAACTTCATATGTCCTAGAAATGTGTATAAACATATATAATGTATATGCAAATACATACACATATATTTTTTGTCATATACATGCATGAACAAATACATATCTTTGACCTATATGCATATTATACATAATATTCCAAATTTCACAATAGATGGAAAAATATTTTCATCATGGTAGCTTTCCCCAAAGTAAAACTAATTTATCTTGTTCAGGATTAGATCTTTTTCTCTCAACAACAGAGACAAGTTATATTCATTCACATAGCTAGAAAAAATTTTTCTCAGTTGTAACTCAATAAGTCCAAAAGTTTTTTAGATAGATAAAAATTACCAGTTTCTTCAACTTCCTGACAGGCTCATATAATGAATGGCAATTAAAGGGCTATTGAATGAATCTGAAGGGTAATAGAAAATGTTAGGTTGACTAGAAGAGGAAATTAAGGAGAAATGGAATTGCAGAGAAATCAAAAAGTAAGGAAAAGAGAGTGGATAATTAGAGAGAAGGCACATAGCAAGAAAGGAGCCAAGAAAGAGGAGATAGAATATAAATTTAAACAGAAATTGCTTAGAGTGTCCTTTCAATATAGAAGATGACACTCATAATTAATGTAAATTTTGACTCAGCCTGTCTTGTTAGAAGCTAGATGAGTGGTGTTTCCTCTATATATTTTTACACCATAGTTGAATAAGCAATCATTGTCTTTAAAACCATTAAAAATTTTTCAAATAAGTATCTCTCTGAAAATTCAGGTGAAGTAAGCAGTGTTTCTATTACAGGTTTTAATGTATTTAATTCTTGATATATATATATATATATATATATATATATATATATATATATATATATATTTTATTTTTTTATTTTTCCACTTGGGTCTTACGATGCTAATGTGCATTTATGGGGCTGCTTACCCCTAGCTTTTCAAGGTAATAATGTGGAGAATAAGGTACAATGAGACCCTGGTATTCGTTTGTTAATCTTTGGAAAGTTCTTTGTTTTCATAGTTAGAAACAGAGAAATAAGCTCATCACTAGATAGAGAAATAAGGATAATGTTACAAATAATCATCTCATGTCTTTGGATGTAAGCAAAGAGATATGCATTATAATTTTCCAAAGTACTTTTCTGTAAGTTATCTTTGAAAACTAAATCACAGGAGTTCCTAAAACTCTTCTATGAGGTCTTTTCACATAGACAGAACAGCACAAGCCTCCAATAGGATTTTCAGTCATGACTTCAGGGAAATATTACCTTAATTTATTCTGCAGACAGAATAAATGAGGGCTGAGTTTTCCCTCAAATAATTGTCAAGAACCTGAGGCTTGAGTACTTCATCAATTTGAGAAAGTCAAGAGACACTTTTAAAATCAATTTGCTACATCAATAGCCAGGGTTTGCTGTAAATACTTGAAGTATATCAAACAGAAGAGTGATGTGTTTACTCCTGAAGCTTTTAGTTCATTGTATTCAAAGCTTTAAATAAATTCTCCACAACTAAGGGCCCTCCTGAAAGTTTTAATTTCTAAAGGTCTGAAACAGTCTTTCCCCAATTATTCTCAAACCAGGAAAACTACTGCCTTCCAACTAACAAAGTTTCCCAACTAAGTTTCTTTTTGAAAATCAAAGATCATTCATGTGGAACAGAGGGGGGAAGACTTGCTTAGATTTAAATCTTAATTCCAGAGCTGTACCTAAACTATTTTTTTCTCAAATCTAGTCAATTAGGTAAAGAAGTCGACAATTTCTCATTATTTATATGGTGGTGATGACACAGCTTATCCTGGAAGTAGATTTGTTTTTATTTTTTTCTGTCCCATTGATTTTTACCAGTAATCTTGATTGGGAAATTCAAAGATATTGAAGAATCCATACTTTTTTTTTAAAATTCAATTTTATTGAGATATGTTCACATATCAGATAATCATCCAAAGTGTAGAATCACTGGTTCACAGTATCATCACATAGTGGTACATTTATCACCACAATCAGTTTTTGAACATTTTCATTAATCCAAAAAAAAAAAAAAGAATAAAAACAAAAATAAAAAAAGGAACACCCAAAACATCCCATACCACTTACCCCCCTATTATTTATTTATTTTTTGTCTTTGCTTTCATACTCATCAGTCCATACACTGCATAAAGGGAGCATCCATCTCAAGGTTTGCACAATCACACAGTCACACCTTAAGAGCTATATATTTATACAATCATCTTCAAGAATCAAGGCTAAGAGATTACAGTTCAACAGTTTCAGATATTTCGTTCTAGCTATTCCACCAAAAACTACAAAGGATATCTATAGAATGCATAAGAATAACCTCCAGAATGACCTCTTTATTCTATTTGAAATCTCTCAGCCACTGAAACTATTTTGTTTCATTTCTCTTTCCCCTTTTGGTCCAAGAAGGCTTTCTCAATTCCACAATGCCAGGGCCAGGCTCATCAAGAGTTCCGTCCCATGTTGCCAGGGAGATTTACACCCCTGGGAGTTATGTCCCACTTAGAGTTGGCTTAAGGGAGAGCGGCCACATCTGAGTAACAAAAGAGGTTCTCTGGGGGTGACTCTTAGGCATAATTATAAATAGGCTTAGCTGCTTCTTTGCAGGAATGTGTTTCAGAAAGGCAACCCCCCAAATCTAGGGCTTGGCCTATTAAATTGGTAGTCCCTATTTCTTGTAAGAATATCAGGAATTCCCCAGGTGGGGAAGTTTAATATTTCCAAATTTTCCCCAGTCCCTCAACGGGCTTTGCAAATACTTTTTAATTTTCTGTGCAAATTACTGTGGGATGTATCAGGGCTTCACACTAACAAGTACAAACCAACCAGATCTCACTCCCTATTCAAGGTTCCATGTGTTTATGGTGTTCAAATAAACTGACAATACAAGTTACATTAGAAAATGTGCTATAGAAAATATAAATTTTACACCAAATAACCATCTCTTCCTTTGGCCTTACATGGAAGTTGAAGTTTTAAAACACTGTCAATATCATCCTTTATCCCTTAGTCTGATTTGCCTAGTCCTAACCAGATCAGCTTCATTCATTTCTCTAATTGAAGTCTGATCTCTTTTTCAGCTTTTTAAACATTTGCTGTCTGGGGTAATGCTGACATTCATAGCCACAGAACTCTAGCTCTGATTCTTAGGTGTCACACAGTTACCTGAAATTCCAGGGAACAACCAGATTATACACAAAGAGCTCAGCATCTCAGGATTTAGAAATTCCCGTAACCACTCAGGAATAGATGTGACTGCTTTAAGAGCTTACAATCTACGAATCTTTATGATAAGCCTTCCACTGATAACCCATGCTCTCAGATTCAATTCTCAGAGTTTGCACATTATAGTTAGTTCATATAAATGAGGCATTATAATGTTTTTCTTTTTGATTCTGGCTTATTTCATTCAACATACAGTCCTCAAGTTTCATTCATCTAGTTGCCTCACAGCTTCATTCCTTCTTGCAGTCACAAGAATCCATACTTTTTGATCTGAACATCTTACAACACAACAATCACGATTGTTGATTTGTCCCATAACTCACTCAGGTTTGTGTTTCATTACTTGAAGGTGAACATGGAATAGTGAACAACGAAATACCAGCTTAAATATTTCACTCATCTCCATTATGGGGATAATGAAGCTAAAGATCAGAATGAAACATGGAGTAAATACAAAGCCATGCTTAAATCCCAGCTTTCTCTCTTCAATATTTATATTCTATTAACACAATCACATTATATAGTTCTTTCCTTGGATAAGTGCAATTAAAATTATATGTAGGCTTGAATATCTTAGTAACACATAAATTTCATTCATATAGCTCTTCAACTCTTCTAAACCCACTTATAATGTGATATTAATAAGATAACTATGAAGTAAAAAACAATGGGTGTTTCAGATCTGTATTTATACATTAACATGATTACTTGAAATGTAATCTTATAAATTATTGCCTAATTATATGCCTTTATCAACTATACTGTGATGTACAGGTTTTTAAATTTTTTTCTAATATTACCCAGCTTATCTTAACTTTGTTAGTGAGAATATTAAGTTATGATAATGGATTTCTTAAAAATTGCATATAAATTCCATTTAAAAATAATGCAAATGCTTGGAAAAACTAGAATGATTGTCTTGTTTGTTCTCTTTGTTTAGAAAGTATATCATTATAAAGCCCTAACAGTTCTTTATATTGTACCTTTAAATTTGTTCATGTTAAGTGAGTGGCTATATAGATTATTGATCCAATCTGAATTCTCATTAAGCAGAATATATCTTAAAATATCAATAGATATTCAAGAATGCCTCCTAAAATATTCAAGATACTTCAGTGAATATCTTGTCAAAGTTTTAAAAAACATGTCTATTCTTTATGCTATCATAAGGCATCATACAGAACAGCTCTTTGCCACTCTCAATGATCTATTTAAACTCATTTAGCTTTTTAGACATCAGCAAAGGCAACTAAAAAAACAAAAGATAAATGGAAAAACTGTTTACTTAAAATATCATCTAAAGTAATTAAACTTTGAGCCTAACAAAATGCCCCCCAAATATGTTTGAGTTTTGACTGGAATTTTGTAATACTGGACTGGCAAGCATTATTTTTATGCAATATGGGAATTTGAACTCATTTTTAAAGTATCTTTTATTTTGGAAAATAATTTTTAGTAGTGTACCATGGAGCTTTCATCAAGTTTCACCATAGTAACAAATGATATACAAATCACACATTTACATATCAAATATTTATAACTGAGTCATGTGCACGTTCTGCAGAGTGGCATCGGCTCTGCTTCCCCGGTGTCATTTATAGCACTGCCTCATTTACAACACTGTCTCATTTACGGCACCTATGGGTCTGTACATTTTGTAACGGTGCTATTAACATGTAATTGACAATACGAATCCTTGGCGTGCCCATAGCCTTGCACATACACAGGGCCTTCAAGATTCCAATTACAGTGTTGGAGTTTTACAAAACCTCCTATATACATCTCTTTCCTATCTCCCAGATTTTCCTTTTAAGCTTTTTTTTTTTTGATGAGCCTCTTGCTTGACCAAACTGGTGACACCACTTCAGGCAGCTATAATGTTAAGTAATTACCCCTAATTGTTTTAGACAAATTATCTTGGGATGGGACTGTTCTCAATGAACAAGCTCTGAGTCAGATGGGAATTGGGCATGGTAAAACATCACAAGACCTGTTGTTCTTAACAGGAGTCAGTTTTTTTTTTTTATTATTGAATAACCACTCTTCAGATTGTCTCAAGCCTTTGAATAATTTCCAGAGTTTTGCAAAAGTGAGTTTAACAATTTTTTGCCAGTTTTCTCATTGCTTTTTATAGAGCAGATTTCCAAAGATTCTTACTCTTCTGAATAGCAAAGATAGAGGAAGAGTCATGCATCTTATTTTCATTGTAGTTGCCTGGTTGCTTGACATAGTCTTTGTTAATTGAAGTACTTAAACTTTCAAGGTGAAACGTATATGTGTGTGTATTTGTGTGTGTGTGTGTGCTCTACACTATATACTTGAAACAAAGTGAAATATATTATTGAAATATATATAAAAGTAGTATGTACATCTGTACATGCATGCATACATGTGTGTATGCCTATTTTCATTAACATTACACAAATGTGTAACATAACACATTTATTTGCAATGTGTTTCTATTAAGAAGTATGATCTAAAATAATAGCTCAGTTTCCTAATTTAATATTATTTTGAGGCAATTTATTACCAGCATTTTTCTATATCAAAATTACTGTTTTAAAAGTGGGCACTTTCCTACTTCTGAAAATTAGGGCGATTATAACACAATTATAAGGTGTTTCTAAAAGACTATAGTGACAAAACTGTATAATCCTAGTAAACACTTCTACCAAATTATAAGTTAAATCCAAAGTGTCACAATCATAGGAAACACTTATATAAGGCCTGCTATGGGAAGGGCACCTTTAAAAAAAAAATATGTATACACACACACACACACACACACTCACACACACAACATTATTTAACCTTTATTTCTCCCAACATATTGATGAGAGTGCTCCCATTTTTTATATCCATTTATAGTGGCAATTTATATACCTAGAAATTACAGGTAATTTGCCCAACATCACACAAGTTGCATGCAAGGAGGTGTTAAACTACTGTTTTTAAAAGGTAAAATTGTAACACTTGCAGTAAAAAAATTACATGAAAAATATTTTAACTCCTTAATTAGTATGGATCTAGTAAAATATTAAAACCTGTTCAATAAGTATTTGAGCAGCTGGATCTTATAAGCAATTTAGTGAAGGAATTTTATGTTACATTTGCTGTATAAAACAAAGTGTTTAAATCCTGCAGAATGATAAGCCATAATATTTGGGGATATATTTTCCACCAGACAGAAATTATTTAAATTTTACCAGACAAAAATCTATGCTAACCTCTCTACCCCTATGGAATTGTAAAAGCCCCATCAATACAAAGACAATCATCATTGCTAAATTCATCCCTATCATGTTTATGGTCAGAATTAAATGTAAGATAAGGCCTAAAAAGAGTGCCTTGTTTAAACAAATATTTAGTTATTGATACTTCATTAAATATTATATTTAATATCTTTAATTATAAGATAACTATATCATGTAAAATCAACAGATTCTCAACTTGGCTAACAGGCTGCAATATTAATTATACGCACTATTTAACAGTATTATTTAGAAGTCATTAGAAGTAACTTAATTACCCTTTAAATTTAAAGCTTTAATTCTCTAGAAAATCAGTTTTTGAAATTTATATGCAATTTGAAATGATAAAAAGTAAAACATTTTCTTCATTAAACCAATATTTCCTACTGTCTTATTTTTTATTGCTGCTTATAAGAGTCTAAATTCAATTCCCTTTTGGAAACTGGTAGTCAGTATTCAGAACAGGAAGAAAAATATCTTGTCTTCCTTGACATTAATATATATGTAATTAAGGCATCAAATAAATATTAAATGTTACCTTTCTCCAAGTTTATATTAGCTGTCATGTAATTGGAAAACAATTGTATCCATCTATTCAGCTATAGTTCAAACATTTTGATTTGTCATTAATTGTTAGAAAGACAAGGAATTATCCCTCAGTGTGATATGATCAATACATAATTGTCCGCATTGCAATTAAAATTTTTTTTTTAATCTCCATCACTATATTTTCCCAAGTACCTTCCCATCTCCTCTCAGAATAATACTCTTAAGCCTCTGTGGACCTTACATATGCTCACATATTTTCTGTCTCTTATTAATTCCTATTTCTTTCCCAATTATAAGTTTCCTGAACTTGCCACTTTCACTTAAAATCTTGCTCCATTCCTACTGCTTTGAAATGTTACTTTTAACACCACAATTTCGTGGACTAATTTTAATCTTTCAATATTCCTTATTTGACAGTTTCAAGACAAATTACAAATCCTGAAAAATTTCAGACTTGGGTACTGAGACACTTCTTTAAGAAGTTGTCCTCTCTGGTCTAGTAATTGTTTGCTTACTCTTTAAATATTCATTTAATTTAATTTAATTTAATTAATTTAATTTCCAACAATCTATCTCTGAGTATTTTATGGGGTTCTAGCTTCAAAGCTCTTCCATTTTCTATATATACTCATTGTTAGAGAATTGAAGCCATACTCTGGACTTTATCAGAGTTTGAGTGGATATGAATGAAATAATGCAAAATAAATATGCCAGTGGATAATAAATTTCACAAAAGCTAGAAAAAAATTGAAATTGCATTGGTATTACTCAACAGGATTAACTAACTTCAAGTGTTTTGTAGCCTGAGATTATAATCTAAACATTAAAGAATTAAGCTAGGCATAAAATCAAAGTGACTAATCAATAATCAAAATGAAGTCTGTCATATGACACAGGAATTGTCTTAGCATTTTGCAGGATTTGCATTTTGAATACTGAATTCATATCAGAAGTTAGCTTGCACAATTGGTATACAAAATATTTGGTTTAATTTCAAGAGGAAAGCTAACTTTGCAGTCTTTCTGCTTATAATTTAAAATAATCGACTTAATAGCACACTCTCATATCAAATGAGCATTGGGCACAAGCAAATTAAATCAACTGGCTAAATCGGAAATCCTCATTCAAAAATCATATTGTTAAAAAGTAGGAAGTGTTAGCTAGTTTGCATCATAAAATGTTACATGTACCATTTTTCTCTAGTATTGCTACTTCAATACATTTTTATTCTGTTCTGTTTCCCAAAACCAGAACAAATTTTTCATATTTTTATTCATTTTATCATAATGAATTTTTTCTAATTCATCCTACCATAATGAATTTATTTGAGATATGAATTCATATGAAGTAATTAGGCCTTCAATTGTTAAAAATTTAGGATGTTCCAACTACACAGAAGACTTAAAGTTTTATGCATGATATGATATTATGTTAGTTCTAATTTTAATGACAAAAGAGATGAGAAAAATAGTACCTGTGGTAGAAGATTATTGTATGACATTTTTCATTTGCCAATCATTATCTTAAGCACTTTAGATATAGTAACTAATTTAACCATCCTAAGAAAGGTATGAAATACTAAGTAGCTGAATAGTAGACAAATGAGATGTAAATAGCATGTTTAAGAAACTTGATCTGATTGATAAATATTGAACACTATACCTTAAATTTGTGGAACATGGAAAATGTGCATACTAAATGGTAAATTGAAACATACAAAGTATATTCTTTGACCACAGGGAAGTTAAACTGGAAATCAGAAAAAAATAATAAGAAGAAATATTAGCAACGACACTCTAACTCATGGATCAGAGTAGAAATGATGATAGAAATTAGAAAATAATTTAAACTGAGCAATAATTAAAATAATGATTAAACTTTTGTGAAGCAGCTAAACAGTGCTTAGAGAGTTGTTTTGTTTTTTTTACTAAATAAAAATGTTAGAAAACAAGAAAGGGTGAAAAATTAATTATCTAAGGATTCATTCAAATATGTTTGAAATAAGTGGAAACTAAACCCAGAGGAATCAGAAGGAAAAGATAAGAGCATAAATTAATGAAATATAATATAACAAAAAATGCAGAAAACAAAACTGATAAACACTGGAAGATGGATCAAGGAGGAAAATAGGCAGAAAGGGTAAAATAACCAGTTACAAATAAAAAAGCATGTTTCACTATATATTTTAAAGATTTTAAAAATATAAATGGAACAAATAAGATGAATGGTCAAATACCTAAAAGCACAACTTACCAAAATGACACAAGGGTTAGTAGGAAACCAGAATACTCCAATATCTATTAAATAAAACAAATCTGTCCAACAGAGTATACACAGGACCCAGATAACATGACTGATGATGTCTTCCAAATATTTCAAAAAGAATAATAATCTTATAGTAACTATACAAATATAGAAAAAAATGAGAACCAGGACAACTAAAAATAAAAGGGAAGAGTGAAGATGTTGGGGGGAAAAACAAAAGGAAAGAGAATGATAGGCCAATCACTTTCATGAAAGTAGACACAAAAATTCCAAATATTTGAATTTTGAATCTAATAATGACAATACATCAGAACAAACCTGGGTCAATTTCAAAAAGTTAAGGTAAGTTTAAAAATTGAAGATTAATCATTGTCATTGACCCAGTAGCAGATAAAGAGAAAAAACTCTAATAAACATCTTAATAGGTGTAGAAAAATTTTGAAATATTTAAAACATATCTTATTTTAAAAACAAAAACTCAACATATGAGAACGTAAGAGAAAAATCTGAAAAGTGTGTTAAAAACATTGACGCAAACATCATATATTTTATTGAAATATTGAATGTTTTACTTGAAAATTGGGGTGGGATATGGATGTTTGCATATTTCACATTGTACTGGACTTCCAAGTCAGTGCAATAAGGCAAGAAGATTAATAACATATGTATGGAATGGAATGTAGAAATGCATACCTCATTATTCAAAAGAAAAATGCAAACCCCAATATCTACATATAAAATATTAAAATTCATAAATAACTTGAGTAATGTTCCTGAAAACAAGAACAATATCTAAAAATCAATTGTATTTCTACATATCAGTAAGTAAAAATTAAGAAAGTATTTTAAACTATGGAAATTAAAAAACAAAACCATTTAGAGTAGCTTAAATATATTTTAGATTAAGAATATATACTTAATACTGTAACTATATAATCCTTCCTTCATTGGACTCCAAAGTGGTTGCAATTCCGATTAAATTGTCAGTAGTTCTGTGTGTGTGTGTGTGTGTGTGTGTGTGTGTGTGAGTGAGTGAATGGGGCGATTGTCAAAGTGATTCCAAATTGTATATTAAAATAGTGCCAAGGCATTTTTGAAGAAGAACAAAGTTAGCAGGTTTAAATTACCAACCAGTGATCACAGATCTCAATGCTTTATATGGTGCGGTAATTAATGCAAAGGTTGACCAATTCAATAGAATAGAGAATAGAGAAGAAGCCCACCAAACACAGACTATTGATTCATGACAAAGACATATTTCAAAGTAACCATTACATGCTGGATTTTTCAGTAAATGTACTGGTTAAATTGACTATCTGTATGGAATTAAAAAGAGTATTAATGTGTTTCTCATATACAAAACATCATTTCCAGATCTATTATAAATTATATATGAAAGAAAAACTAGTAATGTTTCTAGCACTTAACATAGGAAAACATTTCCTTGCTCTTGAGGTCAGCAAACATTTCTTAAACAGGACCAGAAATTATTAATTATTAATAATTAATTATTAATGTTATTAATGTTTTTCAGTAGGCTACATTGAAATTAAATACTTCTATCATAGCACACTATTAAAAGAGTACAACAGAAATCCCCAAAATGGGACAAGGTATTTTAAACACATATAACTGACAAAGGACTTTTATCCAGAATGCATAATTACTTCCTATAAATCAAGAAGAAAAAGAAAAAAAAAGTCCAATTTTTAAAAAATGAGTTAAAATGAGTTAAAATTTGAACAGGTTTCTCACAAAAGGGAATATCCACAAAGCATATGACATCATTAATCTTGACATCATTAATCCTCTTGGAAAGGCAAATTAAAACCTAAATGAGAAACCATTACACATCCGCCAGAATTGCTATGTTTCAAAATATTGACATTAGCAAATATTAATGCAAACATGGAACAACTGAATCTTTTATTCACTGCTCATGTAAATACAAATTGTTTAAAACACTTTGAAATACTGGCAATATCTACTAAAGCTCAACATATGTATTCAGTATTACCCAGCAGTTATACATTTGGATTTATTATACCCCACAAAATATGTATATATATGCACCTATATATACACATATAAAGAATGTTTATGAAAACTCTATTTCTAATAGCCAAAACTGAAAAAAAAGTCCTAATATCCCTCAAAATTAGTATATAAAGTATGACATTTAATACCATACACAAAAACAGGGATGGATCTTACATACAAGCAAAAACTTAAAAATAAAGCCTCTATACAGCTGTATGCATAAAAATCAATCTATGGTATTATAAGACAGTGTAGCGATTACTTTTTTGGAGGTGAGATTTTGTTTGGCAGGGACAGAAAAGGTATTTCTGGGTCTGTTTATATTTTATTTCTTGACCTAGTTGGGTTTACTCACATGCATTCACTTGAAAAAAAAAGTGGTATACAAATACTATGTTTCTCTGAAAAGCAAAAATTTAAAATACATATTTATGAGATAAGCAGGATTGAAAAGTAAACATGTTGCATGTAATTAGTAATGTTTAAGAAAACAAGAAGTATCTATAATATGAAGAGTTCGTAATGGCCCCACTTCCTAGTAGTTATCATCTCAATGGATTATTTTAGGTCAAAAGGACATTTTCAGTTTTCAGTCTGCAGCATACTTTTCAAACTCTGAGCCAACATGATAAAAATGAACTGTGCAAAATCACATTCTAGAATCCTTAGAATGAAACATTTATGTTTAATAATTATTGGGAATGTCATAATTCAGTATTTTGAAAATCATTTTCTGGAACTCTTGGCATAGAACAGTTCCACTTTGATATGACTGGGCTTTTGTAGCCAAATTAATTTTTAATAAATGATCCTACTTTTAAAACATTTACAAATAGAGTGATAATCTTCCAAAATCAGCAAAGTCATCATATGGGATGACCCTCCCTGATGAGGGAAAATTAACAGGGAGCTTTTGCCAAAGATTTAGAAGCAGCAGATTAATTTAGTAGATGACTCCTGTTTGTCAAAACAAAACATCAAACACAAACATTCAGAAAATGAAAGTGGAAGCCATGCCTACTGATGTCAGAACACTGGACAGATCCAAAGGTGGTAGTATACAGACTGGGGTAGACATGGAGACGTGTTGTCTCAGCAGGCAGCATCCAGCAGTCACCTCCTTCAGTAACTTTCTCAGCTGCAGAGGGCCTTTTTGCCAAGCTGTGTCCTTCCAGGAGACCTTCAGCCCATGGCTGATTGCAGAGCAGTGTAATGTAATAGCCTCTTTGATACAAGGAGGGATAACTCTGACATGCCAGCCATATATGTTCCTGAGCTCCCTCTAGGGTTTGACCCAAAAGGTTCAACCAATTTATGGGGCCAGAATCACTGTTTAACTTTCCTTGTGTCCCAATCTTTTTTCCTTCCCATTCTTTCCACAGATATTAATCGCAAATAAATAGCCGGAATGTCAAACTCCATCTCAGCTTCTAATCCTGGGAAACACAACTTGTGACCTATCAACCAAATACCACTTTTATGCAAATGTGCCCACTTATCTATCTAGTTACCTATCATCTGTCTATCCATCCATGTATTTATACTTACATAACAGTAGTATCTAAAATAGTACATTAATCTATGAGGCTGAATATTCATTTATATGTCCTATCTTTAGGTATGAGCAGCAGTAAGGAACAAGAATCTTCTGAGTCATTACTCCAGTCCTTGTTTAAACTAAGACACATAAAAAGGTTTTTTTTTCCCCTATGAATCATTTATGCATATTTATGTAGCAGTGAATATAATCTGTCTTAAATGCACCATATAAATCATTTGAGTTTGTTGCAGTTTCTTGTGATGGTGCCTTTGATAATAGCCAAGAGCCTCCAAATATCAGAATATATTATGTGTATTTTTGATAACCATAAGCCAAAATAAGATATATTTTAATGCTTTACCCAAAAAGAGGTCTGGGTATGGAAGATAAACAAGAGAAGCTTCCCTATATTTAATTTTTGGAGACATTTGAACATTAATAAAAAGGGATTTTTTTTTAGGTACTGTGGAGGAAAACTGTTATAATTTGCTATAAATTTAAAAAAAAGAATGCTAAATGATCTTGATATTTGTCTGGAAAGGTCACTATCACTGCTAGGGGAAAGCATAAAAGACTTTAGCTAGATAGTATCTAGGGGTGACATTAGAATTAAATCTTAGAAACCAAAGGAGACCATTGGATAGAGGTCAGCCAATTCCTGGTGCCTGCCAGGACAATTAAGAAAAAATAAAGCTACCATTTGCAATGGGAGTTAGCGTAATGAGATATTAAAAGGTAAAACACGTCAGACAAGTACTAGAAATAAAATGTGAAAATTAAACATAACACAGACTCTCATGGGGTCATTAAAGTTTTGTCTCTTCTTGAGTGAGAAGGAAAATATGCAGTGGGTTAAGTAATTTACCAGCCCCCTCTGCCTTCACTAACAATATTTGAAAAAGATTTAATGAGGAAGCACAAAGGAAATGGAAATCTACCTGAGGCCTTTTGCATATATAACACAAAACAATCAAAAATTGAAAAATAATAGAATTTAGGACTGAGAATTTATCTTGATAGCAAAAAGAGAATCTAACCATTTTTCAGATGCCATAGAGGTATTCTCAGAGGGGAAAAAAAGGAGGGATAAAATAAGGAAGAAAAGAGAAGAGTTGCAAAATTTTACTGTGGAAAACTATTTTGCAGAGAGAAATAACACAGACAGATTTCTTTTAGAACTGGGCAAGAATTATTTGGGCACATAGTAAGTTCAAGTTAATTATTCAATGATCTCCATATTTTATGAAATTGATAAAAAGTATACCTTTTTGCTGAAAAAACAGTATGCAAACTATTTTTATTTGGTGGTGATGGTAGAATTTTTTTCTTTCTTATGAACAAACTAATGCATATTGATTATGGAAACTATGAAAATATGGATAAGCAAAATTGGGGAAAATCCCTTGGTCTCTCCACCATATTTTTAGCATTTTGATCAGCAATATTCAAAGTAACTTACCGTGAAAGCTGATTCCATAAAAAGGCAGGTGAAATTAAACATTTTTAGTCAAAGTTGAGGAAACGTTGCTTACTAAATCTTTTCCTGGAGTCTCACAAAATGTATTAGCATATTAAAGCTCTGAGTAGTGGTTTGTATGAAACTTATTAACCTTCTGTAACTTAATGGTTAACAAATAGAGCACACCACACATCCAAATTCCCAAAAGGAAAGTGGTAACATATTTTAGGAAGCCCTGATGCATAGATCACCAGTCTCTCTCTTACTCCTTGTAAAACTAAAACAATGCTTTATATACTATTTTGTAATGTGATTTTAAAATTAAGGTTATATTTTTTTTCAGTAAATGTATTTTTATATTACTATTTTAATGTTGAAAAATACATGTGGATACCCATATTTTAGCTTACCCAATTCAGTCATTTGCTAATAAAAGCACTGCAGGTTTATCGTCTTTGTAAATACACTTTTGGCCATAGCCAAACTATTCTATGCATATTCATGAGTTAACCACAGTCCTCGGTTTGCTGCCCATTTCCACTTTTGCTCTCTGGAAGGCCCTTCTTGGCCTCATTGTTCCCTGTTGCCCCGTGGAGCGAGCCTGCCTTTCACGGCTCCCACTCCACTAGAGGCAGCCATTCAAATGGGCTTCACGTGCCACCTTTTCGCTTGTACGTTTTCTAGCATTTTGAGGATGGTGCAATAGACTTTTTTTTTAAATGTAAACTATGTTATTTATTTTGTTCTTTCTTATTTGTTTCACTCAGCAATGCGTTGTTAAGATCCACATACGCCGCTGAGGGAACGCGATTTCCTTTGCTTCTCACTGTAGCCGATCACAGCGCCCTGCGCGTTTTGCTCTCTGCTCTCCCGGTGGCAGGCGCTCTGCTTGCGGCTAACTCCCCACTGCCAAACCCAGAAGCATCCAGTATATGCCCCTGGTGGAACGCTAGGACAATTTCTTTTGGCTGTATAAAGAATTCAAAGATTTGCAAAATTGGGTCCAAGTGTATGTTCCCATTTAAGGTTTTGATATGAATTATTAAATGATAATGCTGCAAATGTATACCAATTTAAACTCTTCTAATGATATGTGAACTCCCCACGTTCCTTCTTGCTGACCAATTAAAAACTGATTTCAAAGGGAGACATTGTTTATGTTTTAATTTAAGTTTCATTAATTATGTGCTAATTAATTTTGCATGATTATTGGCCATTTGTATTTCTTATCTCGTGAATTTCCTTTCTATGCCCTTTGCTTTTTTGATTTTTAATCTGGTGGGAGTTTAGTTTTTTATTTATTTATTTGTATAAAACTATGTGTTTTCTAAAGATATTAACTCTGTCCTACATATGTATATATTCTCATTTCATAGTTTGACTTTTAATTTTGTACATAGATATGTGTGTGTTTTACTTTTCCTATATAATCAAATTATCAGTTTGTTCTTTGAGATTTATGCCTTTGATGTTTTGCATATAACCCCTGTCCTAGTTTGCTAATGCTGCAGAATGCAAAACACCAGAGATGGATTGGCTTTTATAAAACGGGAATTTATTTCGCTACACAGTTACAGTCTTAAGGCCACAAAGCATCCAAGGTAACACCTCAGCAATCGGGTACCTTCACCGGAGGATGGCCAGTGGTCGTCTGCTCCAAAGCTCCGGCCTCAAAACGGCTTTCTCCCAGGATGTTCCTCTCTAGCAAGCTTGCTTCTCTTCAAAACATCACTCCCAGCTGCACTCTCTTTTCTCTCTGAGTCAGCTCATTTATATAGCTCCACCGATCAAGGCCCACCCCGAATGGGTGGGGCCAAGCCTCCATGGGAACATCTCATCAAAATTATCTCCCACAGGTGGGTGGGGCACACTCCAAGCAAATCTAACCAACACCAAAACTTCTGCCCCACACAAGACCACAAAGATAATGGCATTTGGGGGACACAATACACTCAAACCGGCACATTCCACCCCCTGGACCCCAAAATGACATTATCTTTCCAAATACAAAATACATTCATTTCATCACAATATCACAAAAACTTAAATCATTTCACTAACAAAAGTTAAGTACAAAATCCCATCAAAATCAGTTTAGGCTTGGTCAGTCCTAAGGCATAATTCCCCTCTAGCTGTGGATCTGTGAACCTAGAACAAGTTATGTGCTTCCAATATACAAAGGAGAGACATTCATAGGATGAACATTTCCATTGCCATAAGGAGAAACAGTAAGGAAAACAGGGTTAACAGGAGCAAAACAGTTCCTAAAACCCGCAGGACAAACTCCATTAGATTTCAAAGTGTGAGAGTCATTAACAGAACGATGTTGCATCCGTGGGGCTTGAGAGAGCAGGAGCCTAACCCTTCTTAAGGGCCTTTGTGGCAGCCCTCTTCTCTCCAAATGCTTGGGTGAGTGCTCCAACATTTCCACACATTGGGGAGACCACCTTCTCGGCCCCACCCTCCTCAAACCTCGGGGCAGCTCCCAAATTCCCTTCCATCTCCGGGGCACACGCTCAACCCCTTCAGAACAGCGTGGTGGCAGCCAGGCTCTCCCCAATTCCCTGGGAATGTGCTCCACCCTCTTTGGGGCTTGGGGTGGCAGGACATTTCCTGAGCAACGAGGCGGAAGGCCCGCCCTCGACCTCCAGGGCAAACTCACCCTTTCCCTGCGTGTGGGCTGCTCCTCTCTCTCAGCCCTAGACCTCCTGACTCCAGACCTCAACCTCCATGGCTCTGTCTTTGAAGAGATTTTTCCTTTAATTTTTTCCTTGTCTGTCTCCTCCAGTCCAGACCGGCAATGGCTCTGTCTATAAAGATCTCGCAAAAATTCTGTTGGCTTTGCATGAAGCACACAGGGGTCAAAGCCATCAGACAATAGGATTTTCCACAAATCCTTTCTGCTTAACTCCTTTTCCAATCTTGGCTTGTACTGAAATGGCGGCTGGGTTCCATGTTTGGTTACATCCTCACGTTGGGCTGTAGCTTCTGGGATTCCACCCCCTGGAAGCCTGTAATTTTCCAAGCCATCAACTTCTGGTTTCTTTGAACCCAAGAGTTCAGTTCTATGTTTATCTCTCTCTGGTCGCATTTTACTATAAGCTGCAAGGAGAAGCCAGGATATGTCCTCCACACGTAGTCTGGAGATCTCCTCAGCTAAGTATTCCAGGTTGTTGCTTCCAGATTCTTCCTTCCATCTGACACCAGGACTCAATTTTGCCAAATTTTGTGCCACTTTAAAACAAGGATCACCTTTCTTCCAGTTTGCAACAACACATTCATCATTTCTGCTCAAGTCCTCATCAGAAGTATCTTTAGAGTCCATATTTCCACAAACAGTCTCTTTAAAGCAGTTTTGGCCTTTTCTATCAAGCTCCTCACAACTCTTCCAGAATCTTCCCCTTATCCACTTAAAAAGCCGTTCCAACATGTTTGGTATTTGCAGACTCAGCAGCAAAAGCACCCCACTTCTCTGGTACCAAAATCTGTTCTAGTTTGCTAATGCTGCAGAATGCAAAACACCAGAGATGGATTGGCTTTTATAAAACGGGAATTTATTTCGCTACACAGTTACAGTCTTAAGGCCACAAAGCATCCAAGGTAACACCTCAGCAATCGGGTACCTTCACCGGAGGACGGCCAGTGGTCGTCTGCTCCAAAGCTCCGGCCTCAAAACGGCTTTCTCCCAGGACGTTCCTTTCTAGCAAGCTTGCTTCTCTTCAAAACATCACTCCCAGCTGCACTCTCTTTTCTCTCTTTGAGTCAGCTCATTTATATAGCTCCAGGGATCAAGGCCCACCCGAATAGGTGGGGCCAAGCCTCCATGGGAACATCTGTCCTCACAGAGCCATGGAGGTTGAGGTCTGGAGTCAGGAGGTCTCGGGCTGGGAGAGTGGAGCAGCCCACACGCATGGAAAGGGTGAGTTTGCCCTGGAGGTCGAGGGTGGGCATTCCACCTCGATGCTCTGGAAGAGTTTTGCCACCTCAGGTCCCAAAGAGGTTGGAGCACATTCCCAGGGAATTGCGGAGAGCCTGGCTGCCACCACACTGTTCTGAAGGGGTTGAGCGTGTGCCCTGGAGATGGAAGGGAATCCGGGAGCTGCCCCGAGGTCTGAGGAGGGTGGAGCCGAGAAGGTGGTCTCCCCAATGTGTGGATATGTTGGAGCACTCACCCAAGCATTTGGAGAGGAACGGGCTGCCGAAAAGGCCCTTGGGAAGGGTTAGGCTCCCGCTCTCTCAAGCCCCAAGGATGCAACGTTGTTCTGTAAATGACTCTCAGACTTTGAAATCTAATGGAGTTTGTCCTGTGGGTTTTAGGAACTGTTTTGCTCCTGTTAACCCTGTTTTCCTTACTGTTTCTCCTTACGGCAATGGAAATGTTTATCCTATGAATGTCTCTCCTTTGTATATTGGGAGCACATAACTTGTTCTAAGTTCACAGATCCACAGCTAAAGAAAAATTATGCCTTAGGACTGACCACGCCTAAATTGATTTTGATGGGATTTTGTATTTGACTATTGTTACTGAGATGATGTAAGTTTCTGTGATATTGTGATGAAATGAATGTATTTTGTATTTGGAAAGACAGTGTCATTTTGGGGTCCAGGGGATGGAATGTGCCGGTTTGAGTGTATTGTGTCCCCCATATGCCATTATCTTTGTAGTCTTGTGTGGGGCAGAAGTTTTGGTGTTGGTTAGATTTGCTTGGAGTGTGCCCCACCCAGCTGTGGGAGATAATTTTGATGCGATGTTCCCATGGAGGCGTGGCCCCACCCTTTCGGGGTGGGCCTTGATCAGTGGAGCTATATAAATGAGCTGACTCAAAGAGAGAAAAAAAAGTGCAGCTGGGAGTGATGTTTTGAAGAGAAGCAAGCTTGCTAGAAAGGCATGTCCTGGGAGAAAGCCGTTTTGAGGCCGGAGCTTTGGAGCAGATGCCAGCTGCCTTCCTAGCTAACAGAGGTTTTCTGGAGACCATTGGCCATCCTCCGGTGAAAGTACCCGATTGCTGATGTGTTACCTTGGATGCTTTGTGGCCTTAAGACTGTAACTGTGTAGTGAAATAAACCCCCGTTTTATAAAAGCCTATCCATCTCTGGTGTTTTGCATTCTCCAGCATTAGCAAACTAAAACAACCCCCATTTTTTTTTTTAAAAGCATGGGTTACGGTAGATTGAATTATGTTCCCCAATTCCCAATTTAGACAAATCTGCATTCCTGTGGGTGTGTGGGTGTGAACCCACTGTAAATAGGATTTCTTGAAGATGTTATTTTTAGTTAAAGTGTGACCCCAGTGAATGAGGGTAAGCCTTAATTCAGATTACTGGGCACTGTATAAGCAGAAGAAATTCAGGCAGAGCAGGTGAAAGGCCCGGGGAGGGTCCGGAAGCCGGAAGTCAAAGCAGGAAGTCAACAGAACAGAGGAGAAAGGAGAAAGGAGAGGACATAGCCCGTGGTGCGAGGCAGGGATACAAGCCAAAGAACTCCAAGAGTCTCCAGCAACTAACATCAGAATGTTACTGCCTTTGGGGAGCAAGCATCCCCTTGCCAATGCCTCAGTTTGAACTTCTCTTAGCCTCAAAACCGTGAGTCAATAAATTTCCATTGTTTACGTCATTGTTTATGTCAAAGCATTTGGTATTTGTCATAGCATCTCAGGAAGACTGAAACGGGGATGTATACATATTTGTAAGTTTTTTTTTTAAATTAAAATCGTAAATTCAACTAGAATTTATTTTGGTATAACGTGACATAACGATCTAGCTTACTTCTTTTCTAAGGATTTCTTGTTTCTATTTTGGTCTATTAAAGAATTAATCTTTCTGCCCTTATTTTTAAATTTACGTCTTCATTGGTCTTTCCTTTATCACACTATTTAAATTAATTTGAATTAATGGATAAAAATATAGCATGCTCTTTTTCTTTAAAGGAGACCTATGGCTTCTTTTTAGAAAAGAGAAAGGGAGACCTCCTCAAAGGCAGTTACTATAGGTTTGGTCAAAGGAAGTGGTGGTTTGAACTAGATTTTCATGGAAATGGTACAAACTTAAAAGATACCAGGTAAATTTCTAAGGTAGAGTCAACCCTTTGCAAATGATTTTGGATGTGGAGAAACAGGAGTCAAGGATGTCTCCAAAGTTTTGCCTTGAGCCTCTGGATAAAATGGAGTTTGAATTTCTTCAGGTAGAGAAGTCTAAGAGAGGAAAATATTGAGAGGTGTGGAAAATAATTTAAATTTTAAAATGCCACCAGAATGGAGGTCAAGAAGCAGCACACACTTCTAAAGAAGATTTGACAGTTGGAGTAAATACAGGATAACTTCCTAGCTCTCTCAACAAGATTTATTGTAGAGGTTATTAATTTTTCTGTAGCATCTTTAACAGAGATGTTGGGTGGCTCATATCTGCCCCGGGCTTTTTGAGTGTCTGGTGATGTTCAGTGGCTACAATTATTTGTATTGAAAAAAAATTTTTTTATGATCCTGGACAATTCTCTTGGCCGTGTGTCACCCAAGCTTAATTTCCTTGTCCTTGTAGAAATTGTCAGCCAACAAAGAACCTGTGATAAGACCCTTTCTGTTTAAGCTAGATGAAGCAGATTTTGTAACTGAATCCTGGCAAACACACAGAAACAGTCATATCCATTCAGTGCTGAGCAATTGGCAAAAATACTTGGCCATATGTGGCAAAAGGTAATTGTCTTCATTTTTGCCTGGTGTGAATTCATCTGCTCTTTCCAAAAAAAATGTGAGCTTATTTGCTCTTACATATATCACACTGTTCTTATCCTATCTTTATTTGCATTGGGATGACCATTCTTATGACTTTCCCTTGGAATTGCCCACATTCACTTTAAATATCAAATCTCTATTAACCACATAACCTAAGATTTGCCCCTGATTTGCTCTGTAAGATGTTTACCATTGAATATTAACCTTCTTGAGGCAATACCCTCATTTACACAGAGCTGCAGCCCTCCTCACAGTTCTCTGTGTGATGAGCAGGTGGCCTCTCCCTGTCCTTGGCCAGTTGTCATTGTGTTCATGTAATCACTGGTGATGGGAGGAATATTTTATACTCCATTCCCTTAAGAAAAACTGCATCTGGCTGGCTGTGGGGGCAAACTTTAAACTAATTTCTCATTGGGGAGACATTTATAGCAGGAGGTTTGATTATCCATCCATAATAGTATTTAACATGAGGTCTCCTTAGATTCAAGTTTCTATGTTCGTGGCCCGAGGAGATAGGGAAGAAGCAAAGAGAAGAGTTGACCTAGGCCAAGGGGAAGAGTGGGTGGCAGAGTGTTCGTGACTGCCATGGTAAACAGATGAGAAAACTCTTGAAGGATGTCCAGAGGGCCACCTCGTAAACTGCCATGAGCATTCTAACCTCATCTTGCAAAATGCAAGAAACTTGTAAGTAAGAGTAAATATATGGAGCCAAAATCAGCAAAAGAAGCAACTGAGCCATGGGTGGAGTTAAAGCAAGCCTGGAGGAATTGCCAAGCTGCCATGAGGGTACACAAGAGAATGTTAGGCAGTGCTCAGTATATCTTTGTAGAGCCACAAAGTTTGCTTGAAGGGGCTGAAATAGAGGACAAAACAGCAGCTGAGGCTGCAGTTGTAGTTTCACTTGTCTATATTTCTTAAGTCCTGATCTGGACATGCAACACCAGAAGTTGTTTAAAAAAATGAAAAGCTCCTTCCTAGGCACTGCTCCTTTCCTTTTTTCTTTTTTCTTTTTAATTTAAGATGTATTTAGAAAGATACCAGGATGTATACCTTAGATAGAATTAAGGGAGGAATATAACTTAGGGTCCCAGAATTTTTCTCTCTGAAGGCAGGACGGACTTTATGAGTTGAAGAAACTTATAAAGCTCAGTTATATGGCAACAGGAAGAAGAGAATGTGGTTCATGTATATAAATATTCAGCATTTAGAGTCATGTCAGGCATATCGTAAATGTTATGTGACTTAGTTATTATTTCTCTGAGGGCTCAGCTGATATCTAGTCATTCTCAGGTAATCATTTATGAACAATTTTTTTAAAAGAAAATTGTCAAAAATGCCATTGTTTAAGAACATGAGTTTATAGAATGATTATAATCAATATGTGAAAGGAAGGTAGAGACACACACATGTGTGTATGGTATGGATGTTCCATAATTTGATCATCTATTAACAAAGTGATGGGCATTTGGCTGTTTCCACATTTTGGCTCTAATGGATAAAATTGCTATAAATTTTCATAGAGAGTTTTTGTGATGAGCACATGTTTTCTTTTCCTCTGTATGAATACCTAGAAGTGGTATAGCTGGTTTTATGATAAGCGTATGTTAAAATTCATAACAAACTGCTAATTTGTTTTATGAAGTTACAGCTGCATTTTGCAATCTGATGAGTAACATGAGTTTCACTTGCACCTAACCTCTCACCAGCACTTCGTATTGTCTGTTGTTTTTGTTTGTTTCTTTGCTTGTTTTTTATTTTGTTCTGTTTTGTTTTAGATCTTATGCTAGGTTATGTAGTGGTATCTCAATGTAGTTTAATTTGCTTTGCCCTAATGACTAATTACATGGTGCATGTGTTTCATGTGGTTATTTTTTCCCCACATATATTTTCTTTAGTGAAGTGCATTTCCAGATATTTTGCCCAGTATAAACTGGGTTGTTATCTTATTATTGAACGATAAGAATTCTTTACATGTTCTCAAAATAGGTCTTGTATCAACTTTGTGTTTTGCATATATTTATTCCCTGCCTGTGGCTAGTATTTTCATTTTGTTAGCATTCTCTTTCAAAGAGCTTAACTTTTAAATTATTACGATTTATAATTCAGTAGTTCAATTTATCAAGCTATTTTATGAATCATGATATTTGTGTGCTAATTTATTGCTTCCTAACCCAGGTCACAAAGAATGCCTCCTAGATTTTCTTCTTTGGGATACTTTATAGCTTTAGATATTATGTTTAGGTCTATGATTCATTTATTTTGAGTAAATATTTGTTTATGTTGCAAAACAGTTCTTTTGTTTATGTGTCAAGATTCAGTATTTTTTTCTAGTGAAATACCTTGGCACCTTTGTCAAAAATCAACTGGATGATTATATCATGCACAGATCTACATGGTAGACTGAAAGTAATATTTTATTTCTTCCATCTATAAGACCAAACTCATTGAAAATTAGTCAAACAATTTAATTATATAACTTCCAGAGTTATGGTGTAACTGATCAAGTCATTCATGTAAAAGGTAAGGAAGGAATATGGCCCTGAAACTATAAAATTATAAAAAGTCTATAATTTTCTACAGCTAAGACCTTATCCTTTGTCACAGAGAGGAAAGCTGGAAAAACAGGTTTTTGTTTTTGTATTGACTCAAAAATATCACCAACAGGTAACAAACAACATAAATAGACAGGCATATTTTAAAAAAATGTGCAAGTCTTTCTGGAATATGACCCTGCTTTTGATGTCAGTTGTGAAAATCAGCTATATACAGATCTGTAACAAGTCTACAGAAGACTTCAGTTGTTCAAAAAGTAATGAATCATTAGGCTAAACACACTCCAGATGAAGCATTTAGCTGAGAAGACCTAGGGAACCCAAATTTATGCCTGGTTCGTGGTGACTTTTCTGTCCCACTGGATGAGTTAAGGCACATTCAGAAGATCTGATCACTCTATGAAATACCTCTGCACAACCACACCACATCATCTGATAAACGAGACCTAGTCCAGAAAAGAGAAAAGACAGAGATGAACAAATGAGCACAGAAAAGTAAAAAAATATTGGTTATGAACAGAGTGACAGTATTTTTTACTGCCAGTAGGTTTTATGCGAGAGACAAGTAGGGTCAGAGTCTGAAGATTACTTTTATTTTTTATTCTTCCTGAAACTGCTAATAAACAATACAGGATATACGTAATGCAAAGATGCAGTGTGAGGGTGCATCTTTTCCCCCTTTTCTAATGACAGGAATCCAGTATTCACAAGCCTTGACAGATCTGCCAGAAATGCAAATGTATGTGCTCAAGACCTTTCATTCCTGCCACATATTAACAAGGAGCACTTAGACTTACACTGAGGAAATAACTGTTCTTCAGGAATTTCCTTCACCAATCTAATGCCTAGTTTCTGCACATGAAGTTTTCAGGGTTTGTGTGGGTGTTTGTGTGAGCACTGGAGTAACTTCCCCTTATTTGGTCCTGAGAGGCAGGACCTGGGAAGCTTTCATTTTTGCATACGTAGGGTGTCTGTTGGATTTGCCTCTCCATGGCCTACCTTGGGCACTCGTGGAGATGATGAAAAACTGACATCAGAAAAGGAATCACTGGTGAAAAGAGAAGAAAAGTAATTCTTTACTCCAAGGGCAGGTACCATTCAATCTATACTATCAGAAAAGAAAGATTTTTACTTAATTCACTGTCCACTCTAAAGCGTAAGTACTGTATTTTATTAATTAAAGCAAAAGATACAGCAGACATTAAGGTTTTGTGAATTACAAACAAATCTCAATGTAGCTTGAAAATTTGATAAAAAAAGAGCATGGGATTATTTTTCTTGATGAATTTTCAAAATCTGATAGCTGGTAATATGCAAACATCCATAAAAATGCTTTCTCTTCCTTTCAGTGGAAGCACAGTTCCAAAATAGAAAACCAGATCTGAAGGGAATTACACTGTTTTAAGAACTACAATTTCTATTGCTTGTAGTGACATTGTTCTTTTGTGTAAGAGGTGGGGGGTGTAATTATCTTAGGCTAATTTTCATGCATATCTGTTCAATTAGCCAGAGAATATATGAATTATAGTGTTAATATCCTTGAGGACAAAGAGTAAAAAAATGCATAGTCTCATTGTTGAAAAAACAAATGAAATACCTCTGTGTGACAATGCAGGTGGTATAATACTGCATACAATCAAATGCTCACTAAACAACATTTTGGAACAAAATTGAATCCTGTCACATATGGAAGTTCATTGTATTATGATTTGATATTCTCTATGGTCTAGGTAAACCACATTTCCAGATGGCAGAAGTAAATATGGACTCCCTATGATTTAAAAAAAAACAAACAAACCAACCCTAGGCAATTTTAGTTTTGGCATACTACATAATTGCTTAACAGCAAACATGATGAGAACAAAGACACATCTTGGAAAATTTATTGGCTGCCTTAGTTATTTCCTGATTCAGATATTGCTTATGTGCAATACTTGGAAAATGAAAATATTTGGAATATTTGGAAGCATCAAAGACATGAAAGAGAAAATAAACGTGATTTCTAATCATACAATATAGAATGTGTTGTAAGTGCATGTATGGGTCTGTGTTTTTGTATGGTGTCTGTGTATTATATATAGCTCATTGGTATAAATTTATCATAAATCTGGAACTTAAATACATAAATTTAGGAAATTTCTATAGCCTTCTCTCAAAAATTGACCTGTTGTGGGTGGCACCTTTTGGTTAGGCTATTTAAAATGACATGTGACCCAGCCCATTCAAGGTGGGTCTTAATCCTTTACTGGGTCCTTTGTGAAAAGAATAAAAGACAGTAAAAGCCCAGAGAGCAGAGAGAGAATCATCCCAGGAGAAGTAAGTAAGGGCCCACAGGAGTTGCGAGAGAAAGCCATTGAAACCAGAACCTGGGAGAGAAGGACCGGCAGATGTCGCCACATGCCTTCCCATGTGACAGAGGAACCCCAGATGCCAGCAGCCTTTCCTCAGAGAAGGTATCTTCCTCTTGATGCCTTAATTTTGACATTTTCATGGCCTTAGAATTGTAACTTGTAACTTAATAAATCCCCATTGTTAAGAGCCAACCCATTTCTGGTATATTGCATTCTGGCAGCTTTAGTGAACCAAAACAAGTGTCTACGTAAATCCTACAGCTAACATCATACTTAATGGTGAAAGACTGAATGCTTTCCCCATAAGACTGGGAGTAAGGTAAGGATGTCCAGTTTTATTACTCTATTCAACATAATCCTGGAAGTCTTAGCCACATAATAAGGTAAGAAATAGAAGTAAAACATACAGATTGGAAAGAAAAGATTGTCCCTATTTGCAGATGCCAACGCACAACACTTTTAAAAAGAACCATTGGAGGATATCTTCAGGATCCAGTGGTTGGTGAAAAGTTAGCTTTTAGACATGATGCCTAAAGCACAATCCATAAAAAATTAAATTGGATTTCAGTATACTAAAAAATGGTTTCTCAGAGAAAGACTATTAAAGAAAAAAAATTAAAATAAGCTACAGATTGGGAGAAATTATTTGCAAACCGTAAGTCTAACAATAGGACTCATATCAAGAATATGAAAATTATTCTCAAAACTCAACATTTAAGAAAAAAAGATAAATTAGGAAGCAGACAAAGGGCATGAAGTGACATTTCATCAAAGAGGCTGGGTGGCAAACAAGCACATGAAGAGTGTTCATTATCACAATTCATTAGGAAAATGAATATTAAATTACGAGAATCACTATCCACCTATTTGAACAGTTTTATTTATTTTGTTAATGGTGACAATAGCAAGCTGGTTAGGATGCAGGTAAAATAGATCTCTCATACATTGCCAATGGGAATGTAAAATGATCCTGCCTCTCTGGAAAATAATTTTACAGTTTCTTTTAATTTTAACCATATAGTTACCTTATGGCCCATTAATTAGTACTCTTCAGCATTTTCCCCAGAGATATGAAAACATGTCTACAAAAATCCCTGTGCATAAGAGCTTAATTATTATATATAAATATGCTCTTTACCATAGTATATGAATTTGTAATAGTCAAACCATAAAAACATCCAGAATTTCATGTAGTTGGTGATTGGTTAAACAAACTGTGTTACACCCATCCCATGTAATACTACTCAGCAATCAAAAATAACAAACTATTGATACATGCAGTAACTTGGAGGCAATCTTAAATGACACATGCTGTATGATTAAAATTATGTATATTCTTCAAATGCCAAAACCCAGAGATAGAGAACAGATTAGTGGTTGCCATGGGTGGGTGAAGGATGGTGGAGGAAGGGCATGGGTTTCAATAGTTAGAAATAATGGGCAGTGAGTAAATGGAATGTCACAATTGTGAGTTTCTTCTATCAAAAAGGTTTTCTTGACTTACTGGAAAAAAAGTGGAAATATATACCATGTTATGGCAATATGCTAATAATTATATATTTCATATAAATTCTTTTTTATTTCTGCTTGCAGTTTTTTTGGTAGGAAGTTAGTGTTTGCATTAAGAGCTGTTATGCTAGTATGTCAATATATTAAAGCTTTTATAATAGGAGCCCAATGTAATTGTTCATAGCTAGTTCTTAATTCTCCTGCTTCTCTATCCCCTATCCCTAAAACTACAATAACAAAAACATATCTAGTTTGGTGTTTTCTACCTTAATTTGCTTAAGTTCATCATTTTAATTAAAAAGCATTGTTGTATTTACAATATTCAAATTATATCATCAAGGATAACTTTATTGTGTATTTTTTCAAGTCTTGTAAGTCTTTTAAGAAAAATAAAGACTCCTTTATGTTGTTCTCATACATTCACAGCAGACGATTCTGACTCAATTTTAATTTTATTGGGATTGCTTAATTATTATATATAAATATGCTCTTTACCATATTAAAGGAATCTACTTTATATCAAGAAGTTATAAATTTTATTAAAATACTTTTTCCACATCTTCAATAAATAAGATATTATTTTGCCCATTAGTTTCAGTTAAACTTGCTTTTTCTGCTGAAGCAGGAGATTTAATTGCAATGGTTGCTGTTGGTTTGGTTCAGAAGGACATTCCTGGCCTCTGGGGGTTTTATGTTGAATGGATTTCCACCTTCGTGTTGAGGGGAAGGAAGAATCCTTTCCAGCATTTCCATGCAGCTGATCCAATCTAGAGAATTAAATCCAAGCTTACGCTGCTGATTTATGAATCATTGTTTTCCCCTAAGCAAACTCCCAGAGACATAGGAAATTACATACTTTAACAATTTTCTACAGAGAAAATAATCACATGAGTCTACTTTTCAACAAAAAAATTTAACAATAGAAGGACATAGTAATGTCCAAAATCATACTTATGTGTCTTAAGGAATCAGTCTCTTCACTATGGGCTAATGAAATCTATTTGTGTCTTTGTTCTGGAAATCGTTTTGCTTTGAATTAGGCAAAAATCGAAATCTGTGAATGTGCAAGCACACCTGAGGGCATGCCTGACAAACACTGTTTTATGGATTTTGCACGTTATTTTTCTCTTTAATAGTCATAAATCCTATGCTGAAAGTATTGTTGTCCATATGTCAAAAATGAGGTAACTAAGTTACAGAGTAATTAGGCAACTTATCAAAAGTCATACAGCCAGTGGAGTTTGAGGTCTGACTTCAGAGTACAATACTGTGCTACAGGAACTCCCAAATATTCAAAGCCTTCTGCTGCCACATGGTGGATCAGGTTCTAGATGTGAATTTCATGATCAGGGTCTGGGGATGTTAATCTCTAGATGTTAATCAGGGAACATCCAGATTCAATGTCAATTTTACTTAAGTGAATTCCTTGAATTAAAGAGACTGCTGTGGTTGGTTTCTCAAAATGAAAAGGAGACAAAAATATGTCCCAGCATATTATTGGACATGACCACAGGCACTATTATCCGTAATGAAAGTAATACAGCCAACCAAGGCTTGAACTGTGGCTAAAATCAGCATGGGAAAGCCTGGGGGTAATGCTAGTGATGGCTGTGATCAGTTGGGACAGTTGGATCAGGAGGAGAGATACTAGAAGGACACTGAGCCAAAGCTGACCTAGGCAGGGTCTCAAAGTGAATGATCTGTTTCCTTTATTTTCCAGAAAGCTAAAATCTGTTGTTTACCTTGACTTTTGAGAGGGCCTGAATCATGTCTCTGGTTAGCAGGACATCCTACTAGAAAGGAGAAGGTGTCCAGGTGCACCGTATTGTGGCAAGTGGTCTCAGAAAAGATAAATACACAATTAATGGGTGAAATAGATCTACTGATGTGATGCACTGTGTTGATAGATTTCAAATAATAAAAATAAGAAAACTTAGAGGCTTTCTTTCTGGAATAAACTCTATCTGCAGAGTTTTATTTGTTGATTTATTGTATCTTTTCTTGGTAAGTTAAACACTATTGTCAATTTGTATTTTATCTTTATGTTCACATTTAAATTCCTAGGTGAGATGATTCATACTATTTTTACATTATCATTGTCATATTTTAATATTATGGTTATGCTAACTATAAAATCAGTTGGAAGCTTTTAATACTTTTCTTTATACTAAAGGCGTTTATATGGTATAAAATTAATCCAGTTTTCAATATTTCTTTTAAAATAAATAATAATTCAATCTATTCATAAACTAAGTGTAAACATGAGGCATTAAATAAGTGAAAAAACTTACTTAGAAATGATGTTTGCTGCTCATAGCTATTTTCTCCCTGTAAAAAGGCATCATCACTAATTGGAAAATGTTTATACATGAGTGTTTTTAATTATTTCCTTTTCCAAAAGCTGTCATACTAACACTTGTGTTTCTCTTCTGTGTCTATTTTAAACTTTATTCATTTACTCATCCATTCAACTTCTTTCTTTGTCTTTTCTTTTCCTTTCTTTTCTTTTCTTTCTTTCATTCCTTCTCTCTTCCTTCTTCCTTCCTTCCTCCCTCCCTTCCTCCCTCACTTCCTTCTTTCCGTCCTTCCTTTTTCCTTCCTTTCCTTCCTTTCTCCTTCCCTTCCCTTCCTTCCTTCCTTCCTTCCTTCCTTCCTTCCTTCCTTTCTTTCTTGTGTTTTGGTGCCTTGTCTAAGTTAGGCTCTGAGATAACTGCTGTCGATACAATTATTTAAAATAAACTAGTTCTTTCCTTCATGAATTGTATACCCTATGGCAAGAGAGACATTAATCAAATTATTGCATAAATATATAAATAACATTAACTATAGTATATTCTGTGAAGGAGAGATATGTAATCTCTGAGAAATATAATAGGATGAATTCACCCAACCTAGAAGATCAGAAAACATTTCTTGAGGAAGAAATGATTGTGCTGGTCACTGAAGGAATGTTCAGAGATAGGCTGGCACAGCTAAAGGATGTCAGGGCGAAATGAGGCTGGTATGGAATGAAGAGAGCCATGTTGAGGTATTTGTTCACTTAGTGTTTGAAGCAGGAAGAGTGTGTGTGTGTGTGTGTGTGTGTGTGTGTGTGTGTGTATTATATCTTGCATGAGTAGTTTAGAGACTAATTCAAGTAAGAAATGATGGTGGCTTGGTCTAGGGGAGGCTTGTGGAAAATCTTGAGAAGATAGACATGTTTCAGAAGATAGAAATGAGGAGGGAGACGGGTATCTAGAATCCCAAATCCTCAATGAATGGAGGGTGTATTTATTAATATTTAGGACATTTTTCTTTCTTCTGAAGGGGGAAAAAGCAAAGTATGGATCACTTTGCACTTCAGAGAATAATGCAGCAGAAAGGAAGGATGTAGGAGTGCTGCAGAATAACCTGAGCAGGATAATGAAGCAGCTCATTGTGTAGCCAGAAGCTTAGACACAACAAGGACTTTCAGCAAATGGCCAGTTTATTACTTACACAGCACAGAGCGTCCGAAAGAGCTGGGAAAGGATCCCCATGTGGTCTCTCAGAGAGGCCAACTGCTCGAGCCAGGGTTGGTGGATGTAAATCCTGCACAGCCCAGTTGGCACGAGAGAGGAGAGAGGATCCTGTGCGGTGGAGGCCCGGGTGTGAACAGACCCCAGGGGAGGGACCCTGATTCTGAGTAGAAGTGTGTGTCAAGCAGCCTTTGCATAGAGTTCCCATCTTGATAAGCAGCAGGGTCTGCGTGTTTCAGGTGTTAGATTCAAAGTAGGGTGAGGCTGTCCCGTTAAACCTGATGTCTCCCCCAGGATGGGACTGGAAACCTATTGGAACTTGGGCCCACAATAGAAGAGGAGGGAAGGTAGGCGAGGGGCGAGGGCTGGGAGATGGCCAAAACTTCCCAAGGATGCACATATAATTTTATTTTCTCTCTTTTAGCTTTCTGCCATCCATCTTATTCTAAAGCAAGGCAAAAAAAAAAAAAAATTTCAATACTATAACAACTAATAATAATACTTCCTGTTTAAATGTCTTCCAAGGATATCAGAGTATTATGTGCATGACTCCATCAGTCTTCATAACAGTGCAAATAAGAGCACTGATGTTGGAAGAACAGTGGGGAAGAATGAGCACTATTGGTATAATAATGGTCAACTGAAATTTTAGATTAGTTCTAGTAGCTCTGTGTGAGCTCATTAGGCAAAGGTTTGCTTTTGAATTATGTTTTCCTAACTTTGTTATGAAAGTTGAGCATTCATATCAATTAGTTCACACTCCCTCTGAAACTCTGATGCTCTACAGAAACATTTTTAGCTTCCCTAATTGTTAAACTGGTCTGTAGATTCTTTGCCTCACTACACATTCTAAGAGAAGGCCTCTGACATGGATCAGGGCATATAATATTTAAGAATGGAGATTTCTCTCCCATGTGCTATTTTGTTCCATTTTGATTGATTCTTGCAGATGTTTCTAGTGTGATGAAACATAGGATTGGGATGACTTGGTTCATCTCTTGAGCGGTGTTCCAAGCATTGAATCTCAGCAGGACCAGGGAAGACATCACAGGAAAGCTGTGGGTTGGGAAATTTAAGTTAATTCTCTTCTCTCTGATTTGACCTTTCACAATTTACGATTTGAGTGATAAAATTCAGAGTGTCAACACCAGGGTTTGAGAGCCAGCTGTCTTGTCTAGGCAAGAGGAGTTTGCATGGATTTCTCATGGCTCAACCCAGTTCACTGCGGCAGAAGACTGTGCAGGCATTTAGGGTCCGAGTTCAAATGTTACTGGCATTCTTTAGATGGGATGATCTGATGCACTGATCTCTGCACAGTGACATTTAGGAATGCATTGGCCCACTGCAATGCAAGGAATTGCAAGAAGCAAAATAATTTTTGTCCATGTAAAAGATTAAAAAGACTCAGGGACCCAGGTCCCTAAATCCAGACTACAAAAATATGTCCTAAGTCCAGCTCGATACTGTCTAGAGAGCCAGGTGTCATTTTCTGATACTCTATTCACCTACTGTTCCACTTGGTTAGTGGTGTGTGTGAAAGCACACCCCCCCTTGTCTAGCCAAAGTCATCAGGGCATATACCACTGTCCATGACATTCCTGGCTAATGGCATTAGACTACTTTTCTAGGACTCCAAGGCCTAAGTAGTGTCATTGATAATTTTATCAGACTACCTTTTTGGGAAAAAAAATATTTCACAAGATATGTATGAAGAGGGTGTCAATTATTCTTCAGGGAATTCTTGTGAGTAGCCCAAATCTAAGGGCTAAGTATGTGGAAATATCTAAGTATTGTTCTTTGAGAAATGCAGTCCACTAGAGGAATAGGGGTTTTAATTTCTAAAGCCTTTGATAATTCTCCACATATACAAGAAACGTTTGTGCACAGTTGGGAAATGAATGCCTGTTGTCCTAATAAGTAAATGCTAGTTGGATGCAGAATGAATGAGGAAGTCAGTGTCATCCATATGAATCAGTCCATTATTGGTCCCTTGAGGTAGGCAGATTCTATGTATGGAGTTAATAAGTTCCTAAAAAGAAGGTTGGAGGGTCTCTGATAACTAATGAAGGTCACAAGTAATATGGACAATGAAGTTTGTACATTATAAGAGGAACAGAATGTTGTATTGAGGTATAACACTCAATATTTTAAAAAAATTAGTCAGTGGTTATTGTGGAAGTAAAAACATACCATCAACACTAAGGATTTTGACAAATCACTGAATATTTATTTTATTCCATAAAACGTATTATCAGTGTGCCCCATTGACAAGGATATCTAAACTTAGAGAAAAGACTTTCATCAAATTAATTTGTATTATATCAGTCTATTCATAAACATGAGGACATTTAACCTCAAAAAGTACACACTCATTAATATAGGATAGCCATATTAATAATTTTCTAAACTTCTTATTCATCACTCATTTTTTTTTTTTACCTTAAGTTTTGTGAACAAAATATTTTTGGGGAGTATTTGAGTAAATTAAATTTGAAGAATGCCAACAAACTTAATTATTCAGGTTATATTTCCTCTAACAAAGGAGTAGCAAGTATTTGTTTTACTAATGCCCACTTAGAAAACCAAAAGGCAGTTTAGTTTAACAGACATATAAGCAGATGTATTTTTTTTCAAATAATTATGCTCATTTACTTTTTAATTAAATTCAGTTTTATTGAAATATATTCACGTACCATACAGTCATCCATGGTGTTCAATCAGCTGCTCACAGTACCATCATATAGTTATGCATTCATCACCACAATCTATTTCTGAACATTTTCCTTACATCAGAAAGAATCAGAATCAGAATAAAAAATAAAAGTAAAAAAGAACACCCAAATCATCCCCCCCCCATTCCACTCTATTTTTCATTTAGTTTTTGTCCCCATTTTTCTACTCATCCATCCGTACGCTAGATGAAGGGAGTGTAATCCACAAGGTTTTCACAATCACACTGTCACCCCTTGTAATCTACATTGTTATACAGTCATCTATAGGAGTCCAGACTACTGGGTTGGAGTTTGATAGTTTCAGGTATTTACTTCTAGCTATTCCAATACATTAAAACCTAAGAGGTGTTATCTGTATAGTGCATAAGAATGTCCACCAGAGTGACCTCTCGACTCCATTTGAAATCTCTCAGCCACTGAAACTTTACTTCGTTTCATTTTGCATCCCCCTTTTGGTGAAGAAGATACTCTCAATCCCACGATGCCAGGTCCAGATTCATCCCGGGGAGTCATATTCTGCATTGCCAGGGAGATTTACACCCCTGGGATTCGGGTCCCACATAGAGGGGAGGGCAGTGAGTTCACCTGCCGAGGTGGCTCATTTAGGGAGAGAGAGAGAGGGCCACACATCTGAGCAACAAAGAGGCACTCAGGGGGAGACTCTTAGGAACAATTATATGCTAGTTTAGCCTCTCCTTTACAAAGGAGTAGCAAATACTTGTTTTACTAATGCCCACTTAGAAAACCAAAAGGCAGGTTAGTTTAATAGACATATAAGCAGATTTATTATTTTTAATATGCAAAAGATAAAATCAAGAAGAGCTCTCAGAAGAGACAAGAGAGGAGCAAAATCATAAGTACTTCAAAGAACATAGTTTTTAATGAGGAATAAAAGTATGCAAAATACAATATTTTTAAGAAAAATCATAGCAATAAGAAATAATGATTATTAGGAATGTTATCTCTTTTTCTTCCCAAATATAAGCCAAAGGGACAGAGTTAACAGGATTCTTTGTTGAAAATAGGGGAAGATCTCTATTAATTTGGCCATATAATAACTTTGCCATTTTGATGGTAATAAAACAGAAATTGTTACATGCTTTATAATACTTTGTATAAGAAACAATTCCACTTAAACAAAAAGAAGACAAATTTTACATGTTTTTTGTAACATCCATATAATAATTTGCAGCAAAAGATTCATAATTTTTTCATTCTTAAAAATAAACTCACCACATTTAACAAATTTCTAAAAATTTTAACATTGTATTGTTTCTTTTAGCTCAGTATTTGTTAACATTTTAAATACAGACAGTTGAAATTTATTTCACTGTGACCTTTCCTACTTGTAACATAATCTCAAATTTGTTTTTTATCTTCATGCTCTCAATTTTTTAAATTGAAAGACAGAATTAATATTTTCTGTGAACAAAGTACATCCATTATCATGCACAAGCATGCCCTTGTTCTCATAAATCCTTTTGCATTAAAAAAAATAAGCATGTACATTAACGTAACCCATAGCTATTTCTACAAAAATTTAACTTGTTAACTGATAAATGTTGTTTCACAGTATCCAAATGTCACTTATTGATTCAAATTTGTATTAGTTTGAATTATGACTGCTAAGAAACTGAACATTACAATTTGAGTTGACCCCTTATGATTTGTAATATTATGAGTTCCACAGCATTAAAATATTTTAAAAGACATTATTATAATTTCATCTAGTTAAACATAATTTTATAATTTCTAAATCTTAAAAAGTTTATAGAAACAATGAAACTTACTTTATGCATAGATTTTGAAAGTTTAAATCATGAGAAAACACAATCTTGTCTTACACAAGCAAAAAATTTGGTTTCCGTAATTTTGCCAATGGTAAAATCAGAAATAAGGCATTGAGCCATTTGCAAATAAAAATTATTAAATGACTTGAATTTGTCCAAAAAGTATCCTGTTAGGAAATTGATGAATATTTTCTAATATATTTTTAACCTGTATATTAATAAAATATATGTTAAAAAGATATTTTAAATAAGATCTGTCACATTTTTATCTTAATCTGGAAAACAAAACTATTAGCTTAAATGAAAGTTAAACTAAACTTTTTTTTTTCCTCTTTACGGATATATAGTTGCAACTGAAAAAAAAAATTAGAAGGCCTAGAATATTTAGATGAATTAGAATATTTTTACTTTTAGAGATACACACACACACACACATATACACACATGTATATTTATATTTGTATTTTTTCATGTATATGTTTATATATCATATGGTTTCTAGAAGCTAATCGTAATAAGTTTTTTCCATCATATTTATTTGAAATAAATTTTATTGTATGGAACTTTTTATTGAGCTACATAAAATAATTGCACCATTTTAAGTATATATTCCAATGAGTTTTGACAAATGAATACATCTAGGTAGCCACAATCCCAATGAAGATGTGGAGCATTTCCTTCACACCAAATCTATTATACATTTATTTTGTTGTCCGTTTCTAATACTTAACACACCATTCAGCTCGGAAACCAATGAACTGCTTTCTGTCACTATAAAATAGTTTTGTCTTTTTTTAGTAGTTTATATAAATGGGATCATATTGCCTTATTTATTTTTTACTTATTTCACTTATAATGTTTTTGAGATCCATTCATGTTGCATTTTATTAGTGAATGGAATTTCATTCTAAAGAGATACTATCCATTGTGTATCCACTCATCTATTGATGGATATTTGGTTTGTTTCCAGTTTGAGACTATAATGATTAAAGCTGGGCATTGGTATCTATTTAGTTCACGATAGTACATAAGTTATCTTTTATGACAAAAGCAATCACCTAAAGCAATCAAGAATGAGAAGGAACAGCATGAAATTGAGAAAACCTCAATTATTTGAACTAGAAATTGTGGTGACTCAAAGGTTTCCTGAGATGAATTTGTTTGTGCTTTTTATATTAAAAAATTTGCTTTAAGCAAGTATGTAAAAGTAAAATATCTTGTATTCACAAAGTATTTAAAAGGAATTTAATATGGCTATGAACACTTTAGAAGCATCTACCGAAATACAATAGGGCCAATTAGTTTTAACGATTCATGTATTCTTTCATTCAGCGTATGTTTGTTGAGCAACTATTTTGTGTTATTGGTAAATTAAAAAGTGAAGAAAAGAGTCCAATTCCCTGACTCGCTTAGAGATTAAAAATAAAACAATTGAAGTCATTTATAATGTGTCAGGTAGTGATAAATGCGACAGAGAAAACTAAGGCAGGTAAATCAGATTAGAAGTGATGGGCGCTATTTTCAATGGGTGGAGTGGAAAGCCTTCTCTACAGAGGTGACATTTAATCAGAGACCTGTATTAATGCAGGAGTAAACCAAAAAGGTTTCTGGGGTATAGAATTACAAGGCAGAAGTAAAAGCAAGTTGAAAGCCACTTGAAGTGGATCATTTTTGGAATATTTGAGGAAGAGCAAGGAGGCCATTGGTTCTGATTGGTTTTAGCTAGAGGATTGTTAGGAGACAATTTCAGGGACAAGATATGTTGGGTCCTTTCTGACCACAGCAAGAGCATTGCTTTACTCTGGGTGAGGGTTTGGGCAAAGGAGTGATATGATCTGATGCATAGTTTAAAATCATCTCTCCTCTGCTGTGTGGATAATACACTGTGTAAAACAGGATGAGTGCTTACAAGATGATTGGAGTAATAGAGGAGAGCAGTTGTGGCATCTTGGTTAGTGCAGAGGCAGTGATAAACGATTAGAGTCTAGATATATTTTAAAGGTATAGTCAATAGCATTTGGGCTTTGCTGATGGATTAATAGTAAAATGTGTGAAAAAATCACTGTATGTCCAAGTTTTTCCTCTCCCGCATGGAGAACTAGAAGAATGGAGTCACCGTTTACTGAGTTTGAGTACTGCAGAAGGAGGCTTCTTTGTGTGGACTTTATTTGGTTTTGTGAAGTGTGATAGACCTAGGAGACATCATGTGGAGGTCAGACTATATATGAGTTGGATGAATGAGTCTTTATGTCACGAACGGTGTCTGACCCAGGGAAATGGTTTGAGGTCTTCTGATTTGAGGTCTTTACTGTACAGATGGTATTTAAGCCCTGACATCACTGAAGATTGTGAAGAGATAGGTAAGTGTTAGCCCTGGTTGCCAAGGGACTTGATAAGGGCAGGTAGTGGTGCTGTGGAAATGAGAACCCAAACTCAAAATTAAAAAATAAGGCTGTTTCCTAGAACTGCACTTCAGGTAGTACAAAGAGGAAAGGGGGAAGTGTTCAGCATCTGTTTTAGTTTGCTAATGCTGCAGAATGCAAAACACCAGAGATGGATTGGCTTTTATAAAA
Source organism: Choloepus didactylus (assembly GCF_015220235.1). Taxonomy (NCBI): domain Eukaryota; kingdom Metazoa; phylum Chordata; class Mammalia; order Pilosa; family Megalonychidae; genus Choloepus; species Choloepus didactylus. The sequence continues at coordinate 13,640,464 of NC_051322.1, forward strand.
AGGGGGTTTATTTGGCTACACAGTTACAGTCTTAAGGCCATAAAGTGTCCAAGGTAACACATCAGTAATTGGGTACCTTCACTGGAGGATGGCCAATGGCGTCCGGAAAACCTCTGTTAGCTGGGAAGGCACATGGCTGGCATCTGCTCCAAAGTTCTGGTTTCAAAATGGCTTTCTCCCAGGACGTTCCTCTCTAGCAAGCTTGCTCCTCTTCAAAACATCACTCACAGCTGCACTGAGTTCCTTCTCTTTGAGTCAGTTCATTTATATGGCTCCACTGATCAAGGCCCACCCTGAATGGGTGGGGCCATGCCTCCATGGAAATATCCCATCAGTTATCATCTACAGTTGGGTGGGGTGCATCTCCATGCAAAAAACCTAACCCAAGTGTTCCAACTTAATCCCCACTATTATGTCTGCCCACACAAGATTACATCAAAGATAATGGTGTTTGGGGGACACAATATATTCAAACTGGCACAGCATCCAATAAGTCTGGGACTATCAGTTCCTTCACATGTCAAAAGGTTTTCCTTTGTATCTGAGGACAGCATGAGATCTGCTTTGAAAATGGCCTTTGGAAAGCGTGGGAGGAGGAGACTGTGATTCATTCTGACTGCGAACATAAATGGTGACTGCCAAGTCTATTACACAGGCCACATGTTTACAATCTGTTCACAGGTTGCCTTCTTGCTATCTATGGCAGCTATTTCCACACACACCAAAAAAAAAAAAGTGTGGCTAGATCCTCTGAAACTGTTTCCTGTTTACCTGTTAATATTGTCATATTGCAATCTGAGCAGCAAAGTAAAAAAATCTGTTCTTTGAAAATATGATATTGATAAACTCCTCCCAACACAGAAGAGAAAGAGTGATTTAGAAAACATAAATTTCTAATATGAACAGTAAAACACAGAATATCATTACAGATTCTACAGGTATACAAAATCAAGAAGCTGTGAAGCACTTTAGTAAACTTGACAAATTGGAGGAATGGACACATTTCTCATAAAGTTCATTACAAAGCTTATAGAAGAATATATACATAATTTGAATTCATTGATAAAATTAAATAAATTGAATCTTTCTTATAAAACCATCTCACGAAAGTAATTCATAAACCCAGATGGCTGAAATGCTGAATGAAACATAAGAAACTTTTAATGAAAAATAGTGCCAATCTTATTCAAACTTTTCAAGTAAATGAAAAAAGAGGGAATGCTTCCTAACTCCCTTTATGTGACTTGCATATCCTTGATTCAAAAACTGGGCAAGTGTATTGTAAGAAATAAATGTTGCATGGAGTTTTCAAAACTGAACATAGATGTGTCAAGAAGCAGAGCCTACACATGGATTTCTGGATTGAGTTGTATACGTATTTTACTAACACATGGAAGACTTTCTTTCTGAGTGGAAATGACATTGCAATCTGTGTCACATGGAGTCATCTCAGTTATTCACCTTTTCCTTGGAAGTGGCATGGGATTGCATATTACCAGACAATACAGAACTAGAAGATCAAGTGGCCACAGGTGTTCATTGTCACGGCAACCACAAAGGTAATAACATGAACTGCCAGGTATATACAGGCTGCTTCTGACCAATCTGGAGCGCTTACCAAAATGGTGTGTGTGTGTGTAAATGTATGTTTAGAAGTCTCAACTCAAGGCGCTACTAAAAAAATAGTTTGTGTGTGTTGGGGGGCTGTGTGGGGGTGTGATGACCTTAGAGGTATCTCCTCTGTAGTTACATGATCAGGCCCAGTACCTAATTCCCTGGCTTGTTGTGTTGCAAAGCCTGTTAAAGGGGCAATCTAGCCACATGGAGTCATCTGTTAGGACAGAAAGCAAACCTAATTCTTGGAATGGGAATATTTGAATAAACAGAAATAAAGCTGAGAAGCTTAAATACCTGAGCTTCAGAAATAATTGTCAACTAAAGCCACCTCTCCCCCAACGTAGGGAAACAATTATTCTATTGAGGAAAAGAGGAAAAACAGACAAATTCATTTTGATGACTTGAGTGGAGTTGACTAACAAAGAAATATTTATTCTTCTCAAGACCCATCAGCAGCACATCTCACTGGTTCTAGAACTTTAAGACATTGTCAGCACAGTCCAGACAGTGGAATACAAAAATGTTCATACTCCTAAAGCCACAGTTGCTGAAAACTGCCTCCTACAAAACAAATACAGTCACAATGCCAGTGTTAACAGAAAAGTTCTGTTTCTTTGAAACTGGCAAAAGAGTTAAAAAAAAAGTAACCTGGGAAAAATAAAATTAAATTGATATTTTAAAATATTAACATATTTAATATTTATAAATATTAACATATATAAATTTATATAATTATCATATATAAATTTTATAACAGTTTTTTTTTTATTTGCTGAAGTTCAAAGTAATAATACTTATATACTAAGAAATTTGGATCCATAAAAGTCTTGTGAGTCAAGATCATATTTTGGATTACCAAAGATAATCTATGTCATTAAAAATGAATAAAAGTTGCAAAGAGAATTTAGTCATTCCATAAGGAACATTAGAGTGATTAGCAGGAGTGATAAACATATGAATGTGAAGAAAATTGTAATTATTATTGGAAGAAATGAAGAAATAAAGTAACCATTATAACAAAGAAAATCAAAGAAAATCTATTATATATAAATTCTTCCTAGGGAAAAACAGTGGTTTTAAGGATGAAGGCAAAATTAGAAAATTAATGTACAGTCCTGTTTAGCCTTCTTGCGTTTCTCTGCCTTTGAAACTAAAGTTCATGAGTTATGTGTTAAAATTCCTTTGTGAATTAAATGGGCAAGAAGACATTACTTTATTGTTGTATGTTACAGTGCATAGCTTCCATCAATGACTCATAAACAAGAGCCAGCACAAATACAAATATAAGAGGTAGTTAAATTCAACGACAAAGTTAAGCAATACTATCAGCAAAATCAGGAAGATCTGAAGAAAGAATGTGTAGCTGTCAGTTTGTTGATTTATTTACTTAATTTATTTGTTTGCTTATTTGCTGATGATGTTAATGAAAATTTTCTAACACAAAATTTAGATTTGTTCAATTGTTTGGATTTCAGAAATGGTCATGGGTATATAAATGTAACTTTTCTTATGTGCTTCCCTAGCTTAATTGTGGTTACACGTTCACATTTATCACTGTTCTAATGATCCCTTATTAAGGGAAATTATCATCAATATATAAACATTATACATCAATTTTTAAAAATAGCAAGACTTTGTTTCCTTCCATCTGACCAAGATAGATTATAGAGGAACATTACAGACTTTAAGCCAAATATCACAATACGTAAGAATATTTTTTTCTATTTTTCCTGATAACTATCATGATAAATTATGTGAAGATGTACAGTTTAAAAGCATATTTTATACTTTTTATTATTCAGTCCCTGAAACAATATTATAAAGGCAAGATTAAACCTCACATTCAGATCTCAGAATGGCAAAGGGATCTGTCCAAAGTTATACTGTATGATAGGAAGAATAATCGTTCCCCTAAATCCTGGAATCCTTACAAGAAAAAAGGGACTTTGAAGATAGAATAAAGTTAAGGATATTGAGATGGGAGATTATACTGGATTATCTGGGTGGACCCAATGTAATTACAAGGGTCGTTGTAAGTGAGAGAGGGAAGGAGGCATCAGAATCAGAAGGAGACGTGAAGATGGAAGCAGAGGTCAGAGCAGTGCAGAAGCTGGCTTGGATGATGGCAGGGAGGCATGAGCCAAGCAATGTGTACAGCTTCCAGAAGGGGAAAAGACAAGGAATGAGATTCTCCCCTAAACTCTCCAAAAGAAAATCACCTTGGTACCCAGAGCTTGATTTTAACCCTGTGAGACCCTTTCCCAATATTGGACCTCCAGAACTGTGAGATAGTAAATCTGTGTTGTTTTTAAGCCACCAAGGTTGTGGCAATTTGTTAAAGCAGCAATTGGAAACTAATGCACACTGTTAATATGCTTCAGAGCTGGATTTCTAGCTACATCTGCACCTTTTAAGCAGAGCCTTCATTTGAATCTATCATGCTCTTCTAAAAAAAGTCTCATTTTAATGTTTGTACTTGTTGAAAAATTCATTAATAGATTGAAAATAAAATAAAAGGAATACAGTATAATCGGTGCCATTGAATTTCTATGTATATGTTATGCATTACTGGGTACTGATTCTCCCAGTAACTTCAACTAAATGGAATAGTTTCACAGGCTTTGGAAGTTATTGGATCTGATACCTAAATTTTTACATTATCTTAATTCAATATGTATTAGCCTTTCATTTTATCAATTATGTTAGCCACCTTTTCACTCCATCCCAGTTTGGTTTTGATTTTTTTCTGCTGCTATAAATGGGAATAAGATATAGCAGCTTGTTGGGCTATTGGGCTATATTAACATTATACCTCTGAAAGAAGCAGATAGATTTAGTTCTTGTATCTTTAATTTCTATTAAAAAATGGAAATGTTTTAGGGATGGATGCCTTCTTGGCTCACTTTAAATTATTTTGAGGGATTGTTGCTACTTGATAAAGTAGTAAATATCTTTTGAAAAGTGAATGGTACAGGTTTTAAACTGAATTTTCTTTCTGTTGATGATATTTAAATGTACCTAGAGAAAATCTGAGAAACAATATTTTCCTTTGTGGACAGCATATTAAATGGCAGTACAGTATTTGGGAAGCTTTTAACACCTGCTCACATTACCAATGACTCTAGATAATTAAAAAAATATGGCTAAATTGTCACATTAATTTAATTCTGGATATTAGTGGTTTCCAATGGTCTGTCATATATTCAAATCATTAAGTATCCATTTAGGTTGATATTGTTTCTAAAATCTACATGAGTATGCTAGCTTTATTATTGGCACAGGTTTATGGCAGTTTATGTAAATATTAATGTTTCTTCTGGTTTTAAAATAGAAGTATCAAAAGATAATTACCATTCTGCTTCCTGGCAGTTTTGAAAACAATTTAAATATGTTAATATAATATGTCACTGATTGCTTATAGAGAGAAAATATGAAAAATGTGTAATATTGGAAGCTTTATACATAATTATATTGTTCTGGTTTGCTAATGCTGCCAGAATGCAAAACACCAGAAATGGACTGGCTTTTATAAAGAGGGTTTATTTGGTTACACAGTTACAGTCTTAAGGCCATAAAGTGTTCAAGGTAACACATCAGCAATCAGGTACCTTCACTAGAGGATGGCCAGGTGTCTGGAAAAACCTCTGTTAGCTGGGAAGGCATGTGGCTACTGTCTGCTCCAAAGTTATGGTTTCAAAATGGCTTTCTCCCAGGACATTCCTCTCTAGGCTGCAGTTCCTCAAAAATGTCATTCTTAGTTGCACTTGGGATATTTGTCCTCTCTCAGCTTCTTAGGAGCAAGAGTCTGCTTTCAATGGCCGTCTTCAAACTGTCTCTCATCTGCAGCTCCTGTGCTTCCTTCAAAGTGTCCCTCTTGGCTGTAGCTCCTCTTCAAAACATTACTCACAGCTGCACTGAGTTCCCGCTGTCCCTCAGCTCATTTATGTGGCTCCAGTGACTCAACTTAGACCCACCCCGAATGGGCGGAGCAACACCTCCATTGAAATTATCCAGTCAGAGTCATCACCCACAGTTGGGTGGGGCACATTCCAAAGAAACACTCAAAGAATTAAAATCTAATCAACACTGATAACGTCTGCCCACATAAGATTACATCAAAGATAAAGGCTTTTCGGGGACACAATATATTCAAACTGGCACATATATTTACAAATATATGCATATAAATATAAAAATATGTACATATATCTTAGTTATTGGAGCACCATAATAGACCTCCATATTGATTGGCCAACATCCATTCCATATCAATTCAAATAATGAACCCCATTTGGCCTAAAAAAATCATGGTAACCACATAATCTCTGCATGTAGTTGGTTAAGAATTTGGGGCTTAATTTTGGGCTTCAGGTAAGGGCCTGTGATCCTATTCAGTTCAAGCAGAAGACATTTGGACATAGAGAAGGCCACAGGGAGGAGACAGAAGCTGGAAGTCAATGGAAACCAGAAGGGCAGAATCAAGGAGAAAGAGATTGCCATGTGATGGGAGGCAAAGATGCAAGGAAAAGAGTCCCTAGGATTTCACCAAGCCAGACCAGAACCCTACTGTGCTCCATTCTCTAAGTCTGTAACATTTCGTTGCTGATTTCATGGCAATCCTGGGGGTTCCATGGATTGTAGATGCATCTTCACCTCAGTCACATAATGATCTGTCTCTCCTTCTCTGGCTTTTACCTCTGTGTCCAGTTTCCTTTGCTTATAAGAACCTCAGCCATATTGTATTAAGGTCCACCATCATTCAGTTTGGCATAACCTTAACTATTAACATCATCAAAGGTCATAATTTCAGATGAGTTCACATCCACAGGCTGATTCACCGTAACTAACATCATCAAAGATCCTATTTACAAATGGGTTCATACCACAGGACCAGGGCTTAGGACTTGAATATATCTTTTGTGGGGGAAATAATTCAATCTCCAAAAGGATGCAACAGAGAACCCACCCTCCCTCCCCCCAAAAAAAGAATGAATGGAAATAATAGCCACATTTTAAACTTATGCTGCGGAAAGAGAAAAGAAGCGATAATTAGAATGTATTTATTTTATCAAAATGGAGGGTGAGATAAATGATGATATATTTAGATGATAGATATAGATAAAATGAATGCATATTATTAGAAATAGAAAAAAAGTTTATGAGAGAATTTCTTAGTTTATTTTATTGTGATGGCTTTTATCTCATATCTTGGTGTATATCAATGCCTGGTCAAGGAAACAAGTATCTTTCTATCTATCTATATATCTATCTATGTATCTAGCTTACTAATTACTCATGTAACACAGACATAAAAATATTCCTTTCAGTTAGTTTGCTGGTAAATTGTAGCTGAATTTGGCAACAAAGTGGTCTTTTGCTATGACATATGCATGTATAATTTACTTTGACCAACCTTGAGAACTCATACATATCCTTTAGAGGGAAGTTAGGTCCAGAAATGATCAATGACTCTGTCAGTCATCAGTGGATTCAGTGTATGTTAATGTCATGATCAATTGCAATCTAGTATTTAATACCATTTTGAAATAATATTTTCTGGGTAGATCAACTTTAATATAACTCAGACTCTTTTAAAATCAGACTGCTTGAATTGTTGTCAGCAGACATGGTGTTTCCAGATTTGACAAGATAAATACAAAAATTGAGAGCAAGAATTTAGAAATATTCATGGCAGTTTGACAGAGTAATTTTATCTCTGTTGAATCAAGTAATAAAATTGGCTTGTATTCCATATGCCTTTATTTCATTTTTAGCATTCATTTATTTTTAATTGTAAAAAAGGATAAGTTTGTGATGCATTGAAGAAAAGTAACATGAACTGGTCCTTCATTACAGACAATTTGAGAATCATACCATTAAATTGATATCATTTATGGAAACCTTATTGAAATAAATGATATTTTTCCATCTTGGAAGAAAAATATAATGAATACCACACAACCTTTTTTTGAAAAATGATCTTAAAATTTTGACACTAGCTATTATACCATTGAGTTTTTCACTGAATTTTCACAATTAGGTTATTAATGTCCTTAGTTCTTCAGACCCCAGCCCTACTCAATAAAGCTGAGAGGTCAAGAGGAATTTTTTTCTCTTCTACTAAATGGCCTTTGACTTTGTGCTGTTCTGGTTGGTGATTTCTAATTCCTTCATCACTGGAGTTTCCTATATCCCCAAGTTTACATCATCTAATTAGGGAGATATTGACCAGATCTTAGTGTCTCTTCAGCACTGCATTCTGTTTTTTGTTGTGAACTAATGTTGGAGTAGATGCAATAAAAAAATTAAAATAAAGTTACAAATGTTAAGGAAAAAACTGAGATAACTAGAATGAGTCCCTGAGAATGTCATAGATGGTTTCATTCACATGCTAAGGCTTTGAGACAAAATTTGACCCTCGTGTGTTTCTTATACACACTTATTTACCTGTTTGAAGTTTTTGATGATACAAAGATGCTGAAAAGAAAGAAAGTGTTTTGGAATATATTACAATCAGTGCTTCTATAAAAGTTTTGTAATATTTAATATTTGTGGAAAATGGACTCAGTTCTCAAAGAACTGCTTTATCTCTATTCAGTAAACAAAATTATCCCATGGTATTTCATTATTTAATTGATTATATTGTTAAAACATTAATTGCAGGTATATTTAACCGTATCTGAAAATATTTTATCGTTAGATCAGAGTATTGTGCCATGATCCCATGACCACTAAAAGTTATTTTTAATTCTTCCTTTATTAAATCCTATAAAAAGAGGCATAAAACTGTGCTATAAAAAGTCATTCTGGACTCATCCAGAAGAAACACTTTTTTCCCAGATAATGACAGTTAATTATAAAGTTTAAGAAAAGGGGAGTCAATGGGACAAGTTCTCAACCTGATAATGTGCATTTACAAAAAACTTTCACCAAATACTTCACTTTTTGGTAAAAGATCAAATGCTTTCTTCTAAGATTAGGACCAATACAAAGATGTGCACACTTACCACTTCTTTTCAGCAGTTTTCTGGAGGTCCTTGCCAGTGCAATAAGGAAAAAAAATCCTATTGGAACAAAATAAATAAAGCCATCTTTATTTGCAGATGGCATGATAATCCACATAAAAAATCTGATGGAATCTACAAAAAACTAGAAATAAGTGAATTTGGCAAGGTTACAGGATACAAGAACAAGATACAAAAATCAATTTTATTTCTTTATACCAGGAACTAACAATGAAATATTAAAATTGTAAAAGCAATGGCATTTATAATAATGTAAAAAATATGAAATACTTAGGGAAAATTTGACAAAAAATGTGAAGTGTGTGCTGTAAGTACAAAATGTTTGGAAGAGAAATTAAATGATTCAGATATTGGAGAGAATTTTCATGAATTGGAGGGACCATTCATGAATTGGATGTCTCAATATTGTTAAGTTGCCAATCTTCTCCAATTTGATCTACGTGTATAATGTAATCCCAATAAAATCTCTGAGGAGTTGGAAATGCAAAGCAACTGGAAGGCCACCAGAATTTTTAAAAAGGGTAAGTTTGGAAATGATTTACTACCTGATTTCAAGACTATTATAAAGCCAAAAGTTTCAGATATTCTGGTATTAACGTAAAGATAGACAAGGAGATAAATCGAACAGAATAAAGATTCCAGAGAAAGACTCACATGTATACAGGCAACTGATTTTCAACAAAGGAATAAAATTCAATGGAGAAAGAATAGTTTTCAAAAAGTTATGCGGAAAGTAGTGAATATCCATATGCAAAAAATAAAATTCAATCCATACCTCATACTCTATAGATAAATCAACTCAAAATCAATCATAGAAAACCTGAAACTATAAACATTTTGGTAAAACTTAAGAAACAATCTTTTTGAACTCATGTTAACAGTTCTCAGATATAACACCAAAAGATAGCTGGGACCATTGGAATTTGCTGATGTGAGGAAACCAAGCAGTAGAAAGGAAAGTGTGAAGACTGGTTGAGACAAGACAATGGAGCATCTTGAAAGGTAGATAGGAACATTAAAATGGAGGGAATGTGGAGGAGACCAGCAAAGAAAATTGGAAGAGCTCAGACATGGAGAAATTTAGAGTGATGATGAAATTTGTGGTATTGTATATTGTCTTAGTTTGCTATTGCTGCAGAATGCAAAACACCAGAGATGGATAGGCTTTTATAAAACGGGGGTTTATTTTGCTACACAGTTACAGTCTTAAGGCCACAAAGCGTCCAAGGTAACAACTCAGCAATCGGGTACCTTCACCGGAGGATGGCCGATGGCCTCCGGAAAATCTCTATTAGCTAGGAAGGCAGCTCCAAAGCTCCCGCCTCAAAACGGCTTTCTCCCAGGACGTTCCTCTCTAGCAAGCTTGCTCCTCTTCAAAACATCACTCCCAGCTGCACTCAGTTCCCTCTCTCTGAGTCAGCTCATTTATATAGCTCCACCAATCAAGGCCCACTCCGAATGGGCGGGGCCACGCCTCCATGGGAACATCTCATCAGAATCATTACCCACAGCTGGGTGGGGCACATTCCAAGCAAATCTAACCAGCACCAACTTCTGCCCCACAAAACTACAAAGATAATGGCATTTGGGGGACACAATACACTCAAACAGGCACATATATAATCAGGGAAAGTTAGAACTTCAACAGCATATAAGTTAAATCTCTTGTACAGATCCATGTGGCGCTGTTTTTACCCTAGTATTGGCATGAGGAGAATGATGGAAAAATACACAATAAAACAAGATAGCTCTTTAACCTCTACAAACTTTTAAATTGAGAAGGTGACTTTATCCATATCCACTGGTCTCATATAAAGTTAGTCCATTACAAAGCAGTCCCTTAGTGATTTTATTCTTCACTTTGTACAAAATTGTTTGAACCAGCTTAAAATTAAATTAAAATATTAGCAGCAATATGGTGTATTAAAGCATATATTAATAATACAAGTTCATGGATCTTTGGCAGCAATGCCGATATTAAAATAATAATTTTCAAGTAAAAATCATCTTGACTTCATCCTGGTTGAAGGTTTTTGGTTATGATCCAGGTTTCTCTTTCCTTTTTGACATTTTAATAATATTTTAATAAAATAAGATCATTCCTAATCAATGAAAATATTTTTCTCTTTTTTCTGATTCTGATATTTATCATGGCCTATAAACTAAAACTTTATTTCAAACTTGTCTACATTTCTTGCCTTTCCAACTAAATTATAAACTTCTCTAGTATCTAACAGTAGAATAGACAAGGACTTAAAAGTATCTCTATATAAATACATAAAGTTTTTTAAAATTCTATGCCATTACTAATTGCCAGGTAAACCTAAATATCCAACAATATGTATTTACCTTTCTAATAATATGAAATATTTTTCTTTCCAATTAAACTCTTAAAATCAAAGGGAGTTTCTAAGCTTTCTTAACTCTCAGAGTACGCAGATTCTTTTGTGTAAACTCTGTCTACCTTTAGGTATGTAGTGCAATGTAATGAGATGCTGTATCTGTTATCATAAGTATAGGCTTAGTCTTGACCCCTTTGGATTTTTAAAAATCAGCAGTAAAAATTTGACTTATTTTTAAGAATAGTGAATTTTATCACCATTTTCTATTTGATTAAAATTTTAATTTCCTTTTCCCTTTGTTAACTAATATATTGCTAGAAGCTGCACATCTCTCAAAAGTTAACTAGAAGTCATTGAAAGATAGACACTTGGCATATGAATGGACTAAGTACAGGAATTGAACAGACCAATCAGTTTTTGAAATTTTTAACATATAATTCAAGAACTTCGGCTAATTTGGCAGACGTGTGGTAAATGAGAGACTTTTGTACCTTGAAGTCAGCAAGGTAAGAATTACAAGAACCACTTAAATATTGCAAAATTAAAACTTTGTAATAAAAGTATGTTTTAAAATAAAATGTATATACTGTAGATGCAGTTTCACATGTGACAGTTTCCTCCCAGGTATCAGAAGTAAAGTAGAGAACCTAAATATCTAGGGAGAAGTAAGCCTAAAATAAGTGGCAGAGAAGGAGTTGAATCTTCTAGTTGAATCATTTAAAGTAATGATACTTTTCCAAGAGAAAAATCACAAATATAAGTGTATAAAATAGCTGTTTTAATAAAATATTAATTCCTTAAAGCAAATAATTTTTCTAAAAATTAGCCTTGAATAACCTGTTTTGACCACAAACCAATGACTGCCCATATTGGCACAAGCCAGTAGCTATCAATTTCTTTGCTGGTCAAATTTCTTTCTTTCTTAATTTTTTTTCCTATTTAATCAAAGTATAATCTCCTAAACATTAAGGCTAAATTATTAGACAAAATATAGGGAATATGATGAGATTTCCTAATTTCCATGCAGAATATGAGGCCACATAGCCTACACATAAGGGCCAATTTCTGGTATTTTCACCCTTAGCCCAAGTGACAAGTTCACTAGACATAAAACATGGTGACCTAGAAGAACTAGTCAGAAAAAGAATATGGTCATTTCCAGGAATCAGGGACTCATTGCCTCATCAATAAATGTGTGAAAACATGTTCAACTTAATCAGTAATCAGGGCAATTAAAATTTAAATTAAAACTACAGTACAATATTATTTCAACCCATTAAAATGGCTAAATTGAAAACAAAAACACAGAAACTGTCAAGGTTTGGAATGGATGTAGAGCTGATGAGATTTTTAAATTGGTAAAATCACTTTGGAAAATTGTTTGGCAAAATCTGCTAAGACTAAATAAATACACACTTAGACTGAGCACCTCCACTTCTACCTAACACATAACCATGTCATAGAACTTTTCCTTCAGGTTTACATTAGATATTGGAAAATTTATTTATATATTTACTTACAAACTGACATATATATTCACATTCTATCAAAACAGCATTCTATATTTTACTTTAAATATATTCAATGTTAGGAAATACTAGATATTTGGATTTTCTTACATGTGAACTTACCCTCTAAAATGTATTTTCTGAACACTGCTTTTTGTTTTTTTCATTGCTTTTGCCTTACTAAGCCTTTCTGTTTTCTCATTTAAGAGCACTAAAACCTGTGTGTTTTATGGTCACCAAACCTAACAGAGTTACCAAATTCTCTTATGGAAGAAAAATTCATTTATTAATTACAGAGACACTATGTCATTTTACCAAATACAGAGAATTAAGTATCAGCGACTCTATTAATTTGTCCTTGATATAAAGAGAGCTTTAGTTAGAAGTTTTAAAGGGATGCACATTACAGTTTTAGAGAAAATGTCTACTCAAACACTACAAAGCTTTTGCTCTTGTAGGAATAAAAGAGATCTTATTTTTTAAATGTTTAATAGGTAAACATTTTATAATAAGAATATGACTGAAAAGTAGGCAAATATCATTTTTTAAAACAAAAATATATTGAAAAGAAATCTATACTTGTACACACATAAAAGCATACACATAAAGGAAGTATATATGAGTATATACATGCATACATATACTCATATATAAATGTACATAAATACATGTATACATGAGAATATTTAAGAAGTATATATGTATGTGCATACATATGTGTATGCATCTGCATTTACTCATTTCACTTATGAACCTGCAGAGAAAATTGTAAATAAAATACTCATAATCTACTCTTACTCTTTTTTAAATGATTATATTGAACGCGTAATTTACCTAAGGAAATCAAGGGTGGCCCAATAGTAAAATATTTCCCAATTTGGTGTTCTACAATATTCTTGGAAAAGGAAAATTCACATGGCCATTTCAGTAAATATGGAGAAAGCTTTTAGTAAAATTCAACACTCAGTGTTTCAGCAACCTAATGAAATGGAGTCCTTTCAAAATTATCCTAAAATATTTACCACAAGGATCAAAACTTCATTGACTATAATGTCAAGAAGGAAAGAATCCTGAAAACTTTACATAAAAGATTTCATTCACTATTTCAATGTTAATGAGGAATGTCTTTTTCTTGGGATTGTGTACATTTGTATAAATATTAGTCCCATATTAATTTTTAATGAATAATAAAACTAAATTGGATACTAGTTGTATAAAATGTAATTGGCCTATGAGGATCTCATGTCTGGTTCTGTTTTTGAAGATTTGGGATGAGAAGTCTGGGAAATCAAAAGAGAGAGAAAAACCGATACCTATTTTTCTGATTGTACAATGCATGCACTGCTTAAAAGCATCATAACAGGAAGATATTTGTAAAGATCACTTAAGTTAAGAAGTTTGTGGATGAATTTATTACAAGTCTCCTTAAAAATGGTGATTGATACACATGGAATTTTATGATGACCTCTGTCATCACAGAAGAATCCATGAATTTGTCACTCTCACACCAACTAAACTTCAGATATGTGCACTCATGATATATTTTATAAAGCCAAAATACAGTTCCCTTCCAAATGTCACATACATATATTACACTATTGCTATCCATCAAACTTCATTTGTTTGCTTGCATTTTTGCCAGCATATCAACACTATTAAGTACTCAGTATTTCTGTAAACATATTTACTTGTAAAAACTAATCTACTTTGCTTCCAAGTTCTTAAGTCTTAGCATTCACATTGCTTTCAATTTCTTTTATAAACTTCATGGCTGAATAGTCATTATGCATAATAAAAAAGAACTGGTCCTTGTCTTCTAGATGTATTATTATAAGTAGAAATCATAAAAAAAATTCTTAAAAACATGACTTTTGCAGATCATTATTCTCTGGTATTACTTTAGGATGTATTACTGGATAATTGCCTTTTATAACTAATTTTATTTCAACTTTTTATATATTTAAATATAGATACACTCACATGGGCTGTATCTATGGAGGACAAATATTCATCCTTATTGTTCAGTTCTTGATTTTAAGTTTTATTTTTCTCTGATTTTTTAAAAACTCTTAGACTTTTACATTTAAAATCATATTTTAAAATAAATGTGTATATTTGCCTTACTTGGCTCAATGATTTTATTCATCTTTCTTATCATTTCTTTGATTGTATCTAGATTCAAAGAAAGAGATAAATTAATTGTCTTTTGCTCTTGGTATTTCTTTCTAATAGCATTTCTCCTTATTCTATTTCTAATAATTTCTAATAGCATTTCCCTTTTTTCTTATTCTATAACTTGTTTATGATTGACTCTTAAAATAGCCTGAAAATATGGGATCATTATAAACGTGTTTTTGAACCGACTACAAAAGCCACAGCTATCCAATTCTGACTTATTTATTCATTCAGCAAATAATCACAGAATACTTATAATGTTCCAGCACTGACTGTGGGGAATAGAGGGCAAAACAAAACAAAGTCATTTCCCTTATTGAACTTATATTTTAGTGAAACAACAAAAAGGGGGTGGTGATAATTCAGTGTTAGGTAACAAGTGCTATAATAAAAAATAAAGCAGGCTTAAAAAATTAAGCCTTACAGATGTGGTCAATTAAAGCCTTTTTAAGGAGATAACATTTGAGGAGATGACATTTGAACAGAGACCCGAATTCAGTGAGGAGGTTGAGTTATACGAATATCTAGAGACCAAGAATTCAAGATAGTGAAATATCTTCAAAACAGACCATTTTTGAAGAGCTCAAGAAATAACAAAGTAGAAAAAAAATGACAAACTTGTAACAATTTGATTTCACTAAATCACCAAGGAAGAGAATAGCACATTAAAATATATCTTATATAATAGCAAATAAACAAAAACCAAATAAAAATTTGCAAGCTCTCTATCCATAAAAGTATAATATATTACTGAGGGAATAAAAACAAAACTAAGTAATTAAAGTGTTATGCCATGTTCAATGAATAGAAGATTCAATATTTTTAAAATATCAACTTTTTACAAACTGATCTATAGATACATTGTAATCACAATCAAAATCCTAACAATTTTCTTTTTTCCCTTCCCTCCCCCTTCCTTTCTTCCTTCCTTCTTTCTTTCCTTCCTTCTTTCCTTCCTTCATCTCTTTCTCTCTCTCTCTTTCTTTCATTTTTGCTTTTTAAAAAATTTTTTCTTTTTATTGACAGGCTTATTTAAAAACCTATATGAAAATGTAAAAGACCAAGAATTATTGATATATTCTTCAATAAGAACAATACAGGAGGCTTACTTTACCAAATGCCAACACTTATTATAATGCTACACTAATTAAACTATATTGGTCACCACCAAATGACAAATTAACAAAGGAGAATAAAGATGCCATGTATGTGTATAGGCACGTATAGAAAACTTATTTCAAATGCAGGACTTTACAGCAGTGTACACAGGAATCACCTTTTGTTGAATGGTCCTAGAATAATTAAATAGCCATGTAAAAGAAAATGTAGTTGAACCTTACATCACTCCAACCATAAAAATCAATTCCAGTCAGATTGTGAAAACAAACAAAATGATGTTATAGAAGAAAATATAGGAAGATATCTTAGGGTATTTAGGATTAGGAAAGACCTCTTAGGTACCAAAGAGTCTAAACATAAAGGAAAGAATTGATAAAAATTGACAACATTAAAATTATATATATCAGTAAAAAAGTTTAGAGCAGAAATAAATGCAATTGAAAACAGGAAAAGAATAGAGAGAATCAACAAAACCAGAAGTTGGTTCTTTGAGGAAATCAATAAAATCGATGGACCATGGGCTAGGCTAACAAAAAAAAAGAGAGAGCAGATGCAAATAAACACAATCAGAAATGGGAAAGGAAATATAACTAACGACCCTGCAGAAATTAAGGAGATAATGAGAAGATACTATGAGCAACTATATGCTAATAAACTAGACAACTTAGATGAAATGGACAACTTCCTAGAAAAGCATAAACAACCAACATTAACTCAAGAAGAAATAGATGACCTCAACAAACCAATCACAAGTAAAGAGATCGAGTCAGTCATCAAAAAGCTCCCAAAAAGGAAAAGCCCAGGACCAGGTGGTTCAACATGTGAATTCTACCAAGCATTCAAGAATGAATTAGTACCAATCCTGCTCAAACTCTTCAAAAATATTGAAGAAGAGGGAAAGCTACCTAACTCTTTCTACGAAGCCAACATCACCCTAATACCAAAACCAGACAAAGATACTACAAAAAAAGATAATTATAGACCAATTTCTTTAATGAATATACATGCAAAAATCCTCAAAAAGATACTCGCAAATCGAATCCAGCAGCACATTAAAAGAATTATACACCACGACCAGGTGAGATTTATTCCAGGTATGCAAGGCTGGTTCAACACAAGAAAATCAATTAATGTAATACACCACATCAATAAATCAAAGCAGAAGAACCACATGATCATCTCGATTGATGCAGAAAAGGCATTTGACAAAATTCAACATCCTTTCCTGATGAAAACACTTCAAAGGATAGGAATAGAAGGGAACTTTTTCAATATGATAAAGGCAATATATGAAAAACCCACAGCTAACATCACACTCAATGGGGAGAGACTGAAAGCTTTTCCTCTAAGATCAGGAACAAGACAGGGATGCCCATTATCACCATTGTTATTCAACATTGTGCTTGAAGTTCTAGCTAGAGCAATTAGGCAAGAAAAAGAAATAAAAGGCATCCAAATTGGAGAGGAAGAAGTAAAACTTTCACTATTTGCAGATGACATGATTCTGTATGTAGGAAATCCAGAAAAATCTACAGCAAAGCTACTAGAACTAGTCAATGAATACAGCAAAGTAGCAGGCTACAAGATCAACACGCAAAAATCTGTAGTGTTCCTATACCCAAGTAACGTGCAACAAGAGGAGGAAATCAAGAAAAAAATCCCATTTACAATAAACGGGATTCAAAAAGGGATTCTTTTTGAACCAAAAGAATCAAGTATTTAGGAATAAACTTAACCAAGGACACAAAAGACCTTTACATAGACAACTACAAGAAACTGATAAAAGAAATTGAACAAGACCTAAAAAAATGGAAGAACATACCATGTTCATGGATTGGAAGACTAAATATAGTTAAGATGGCAATTTTACCTAAACTGATTTACAGATTCAATGCAATACCAAATCAAATCCCAACAACCTACTTTACAGAAATAGAAAAACTAATAACTAAATTTATTTGGAAGGGTAAGGTGCCTCGAATAGCCAAAAATATCTTGAGAAAGAGGAATGAAGTGGGAGGTCTCACACTACCTGACTTTGAAGCATATTACAAAGCTACAGTGCTCAAAACAGCATGGTACTGGCATAAGGACAGATATACTGATCAATGGAATCGAATTGAGTGTTCAGAAGTAGACCCTCGCATCTACGGTTAACTGATCTTTGATAAGGCAGTGAAGCCGAAGCAACTGGGAAAGAGCAGCCTGTTCAATAAATGGTGTTTGGAGAACTGGATATCCATTTCCAAAAGAATGAAAGAGGATGTCCATCTCACACCTTATACCAAAATTAACTCAAAGTGGATCAAAGACCTAAACATTAGCACCAAGACCATAAAACTCTTAGAAGAAAATGTAGGGCAATATCTTAAAGATCTTGTGATAGGAGGTGGTTTCTTAGACCTCACACGCAAGGCGCGAGCAACCAAAGAACAAATAGACAAATGGGATAGCCTCAAAATTAAACACTTTTGTACATCAAAGGACTTTATCAGAAAAGTAAAAAGGCAACCTACACAATGGGAGATGATATTTGGAAACCACATATCAGATAAGGGTTTAATATCCCGAATATATAAAGGAATCCTGCATCTCAATAACAGAAAAACAATCCAATTAAAAAATGGGCAAAAGACATGAACAGACATTTTTCTGAAGAGGAAATACAAATGGCTCAAAACATGAAAAAATGCTCAACTTCACTGGCTATTAAGGAAATGCAAATCAAAACCACAATGAGATACCATCTCACACCTACCAGAATGGCCATTATCCAAAAAACAGAAAATGACAAGTGCTGGAGAGGATGTGGAGAAAGAGGCACACTTATTCATTGTTGGTGGGAATGTAGAATGGTGCAACCACTCTGGAAGACAGTATGGAGGTTCTTCAGGAAGCTAAATATAGATTTGCCATATGACCCAGCTATTCCATTGCTGGGTATATACTCACAGGAACTGAAACTTAAGACACAAACAGACATTTGTAAACCAATGTTTATTGTAGCATTATTCACAATTACCAAGAGATGGAAACAGCCCAAATGTCCATCAAAGGACGAGTGGATAAACAAACTGTGGTATATACACATGATGGAATATTATGCAGCTGTAACACAGAACAAAGACATGGATCATGTAATAATGTGGATGAACCCTGAGGACATTATGTTGAGTGAAGTTAGCCAGAAACAAAAGGACAGATTCTTTATGGTCTCACTAATACAAACAGACATTAATGAACAAACTTTGGGAGTTAAAAGCTGACAACACAGGTGACCAGGAGATAGTAAGAGGGCAGAGATCAGCCATTTGATGCTGAAGGACTACAGAATGTTTAGGATTGATTGCATAGATCCAGAAATAGATAGCATAATACTGTGTGATGGTAGCAGGGTATTGTTAAGTACACTGAACAAAGATGTCTGTGAGTAAAGCTGAAAGAGGTGGGATAGGAGAATGTATGACACCAGAGGTAAAGATAGATGATAAAGACTGGGACCGTATAATGTGGCAAAAACTGGAGTGGCCAATGACTGTTACTAAATATACAAATATAAAAATGTTTTTGCATGTGGGAAAGCAAATGAATGTCAACCATGTAGAAATCTGAAAAAGGGATGGTATTCAGGAAAAAACATAATCAAAGCAAACTGGAGTCTATGGTCAACAGGAACATTGTAATATACCTCCATTAAATGTAACAAAGGCAATATGCCAATGCTAAATGTATATGAGAGGGTGATATAGGGGAGGAATTGTGATTCTTGGTAGTGGTGTTATTTGCTGTCCTTACTAGTATATTGTATTGTATGACATGTTATTTTTCTTTTTATCATTTTTTTCTTATTGCTAAAAAAAAACAATTTTTCTTGTAGTAATCAATATGTTCATGTGCTGATTATAGTGATAAATGTACAACTTTATGATGATACCATGAACAACTGAATGTACACTGTGGATAAATGTATGGTATGTGAATATAACTCTATAAAATTGTAGGAAAATATATATATAGGAGTAAAAGTGTTGGAGAAAACATGGTGAGAAGGATGATGCCTCACCAATATGGACTAACTACAATGTGTAAACTCAGAATTGAATCTTAGAACATAGCCTAACGTGGACATAATAAGTGTAATAGTCCCTAGATTGTAAGCTCTTACAGAAGTTAACTCTATCCCTGAATTGTAATGCCTGTCTCTAAACTTTGAGATGCTGATCCCCTAGCGTATAACCTGATTGGTCTCTGGAACAATGCATATCTCTGAAACACTTGAAACTCAGAGCTTAGAGTTCGGCAGCTATGAATGTCAGTATTAGTGCATACAGCCACTGTCAAAAAAAAAAAAAAAAAAAAAAAGCTGAAAAAGAGCCCAGACTTCAATTAGTGATATGAATGAAGCAGGTCTGGTTAAGACCAGGGCAAGCCAGGCCAAAGGGTAAAGGCTGAAACTGATTGTGTTTTAAAATTTCAACTTCCATATGAGACCAAGGGAAGAGATATCTATTTGGTACAGGTTCTAAATTTTCTAAATGGTACAACTCTACAGTCGATTTGTTCAAACACCACAATTGCATGGAACTTTGAATAGGAAGTGAGATACGGTAGGTTAGTATAGGCTGGAGTGAAATAGTGACACATCCCAGAGTAATTTGGGCAGATAATAAAAAATATATTTACAACCTCCCCCTCCTCAGCCCCGAGGATCTGGGGGAAGGTGCAGATGTGTTGGACATCCTCACCTGGACTGGTGTTGATGTCACAAACATTGGGACTGGCGGTTTGATGTGCTGAGCCCTCGATCATGGGACTTGCCCTTATGAAGCTCGTTACCGCAAAGGAGTCTAAACTTGCATGTAATGGTGCCTAAGAGTCTCCCCCTTAGTACCTCTTTGTTGCTCAGTTGTGGCCCTCTCTCTCTCTAACTGAGCCATCTCGACAGGTGAACTCGCTGCCCTCCCCCCTACCTGGGACCCGACTCCCAGGGCTGTAAATCTCCCTGGCAATGCAGAATATCACTCCTGGGGATGAATGTGGACCTGGCATCATGGGACTGTGAGTATCTTCTTGACCAAAAGGGGGACGCAAAATGAGACGAAATAGTTTCAGTGGCTGAGAGATTTCAAATGGAGTCGAGAGGTCACTCTGGTGGACATTCTTATGCACTATATAGCTAACACCTCTTAGGTTTTAATGTATTGGAATAGCTAGAAGTAAATACCTGAAACTACCAAACTCCAACCCAGCAGTCGGGACTCTGGAAGACAATTATATAATAATGTAGATTACAAGGGGTGACAGTGTGATTGTGAAGACCTTGTGGATCACACCCCCTTTATCTAGTGTATGGATGAGTGGAGGAATGGGGATAAAAACTAAAGGACAAATGGGGTGCGATGGGGGGATGATTTGGGTGTTCTTTTTCACTTTTATTTTTTATTCTTGTTCTGGTTCTTTCTGATGTAAGGAAAATGTTCAGAGATAGATTGTGGTGATGAACGCATAACTATGTTATCATACTGTGGACAGTGGATTGTATACCATCGATGATTGTATGGTATGTGAATGTATTTCAATAAAACTGAATTTAATAAAAAAAAAAAAACCTTCCAGAACAAAGTATAAAAAAAAAATATTAAATATATCAGTAAATTGAAAGATACCATTAAAAATCAAAAGGTGAGCCATACAAGGTTGTTGAAACATATGTGACTAAAAGAGTACTCTTGTTTAGAATATATGAAATATTTCTACATATCAACAAGATAATATAAAGATAATAATAAAATGGAAAACTACTTGAACAGCTGTTTCAAAAAAGAGGCTGTCCAAATAACCATAAGCTTATGAAAAATTATGAATTGAAGTCACAATGATATACAACTACACACCAAAATAATGGATACAAGTATGAGTGAAAATTCTTATTGTTAAATATGAGTAATCACACCTGCCACTAATGTATATTTAAATTGGAACAATTTTGAAAAACTGTTGGTATTATTCACTAAAAATGAAATATGCATATACAATGCCCTAAAAGAAATGCAGTTATTTATGTGCCTAAATAATTTTTCACAGTCTTCACAGCTGTATTATGTCTAACAACCCCATACAGGAAACTCCCTTATTGCCAAACAGATAAAAGATGAGTAAATTGTGTTATAGTCATACAATGAAATAATTTAAATTAGTGAAGACGAAAAATTTAAGATGCATGCAAATAGATGCATCACAAAAGCATATGTATCTACATATCCTAAAATTAAATTCAAACAAACTTGAAATAAGAGGTAAAATTAAATTCTGGTAGACCTAGATGTTTAGTCATTAGGTGTATGAAGCAAAACAAGGAAGTGATCATGATTAAAATCAGAATAGTGGTTATGTTTGTGGGATAGGAGTTAACAGTAACTGGAAGTGCTCAAACAGGGTCATCTTGTGTGCCAGTGATGCTTTAACTCGTATGTTTTAACATCTTGTAGGAGATTTCTATGTCTCGCTTTGTGTTAAATAAGTGAGCTGATAGATTTTTGTTCTATGAAGATTGATTGTATTTCTGTCAAATTTCCAAAAATAGCAACAACACAAAAACCTAAAACAAATTAGGAAAAGCTTCTTGATATTTGACCTAAATATCTGGATAAATGGAGATGGTATAAGCTGAGATAAGGAGGACTGGATGAAGATATGTTTAGCAAATCAAAATTAAGTTTTCAGAGACTGATTAGACAAGATTATTTCTGAATTAGTATCAGATGTATATAAAAATCATAAATTAAACAAGTATTTGATCTATGACTTTAGCCAAATTATATAGTCTATCTCTGTCTCAGTTTCTTGACCTGTGAAATGTATGTAATAATATATGCTTCAAAAATAAAAATAAGAAAAAAAAAAGAGAAAAAAAATATGCTTCACTATGATAGCTGAAATGACTCAGTGAGCTGCTTAGCAAATACTGGTTCCAAAAAGCAATGGTAGAATTTTCAAAATCTGTACAAATTGTCAAAAACCACCATCAGGAGCAGGAATGACCATTGGGACTAGCAGTTTCATGCAAGAAGGAGCTGCTACAAGGAGCTTGGAAAAACAAATATCCAAGGATGTTGTGGAATAGGGATTTCAGTGTTAAACCACATGGGGAAGACCAACACCAGCCACTAGCCTGAGGTCACAATATGGTTGATGCAAGCTCCAGAACAGCAGAACACCCAAAAAAATGAAGGAGGAGAGCACGGAATAAGATAGCCATAGTGGTTCTTGATAAAATAGAAGAGTCACAATCATGAAGAGGTGTTTACATCAGTAAGGAGCTTGAGTTAGGCTTGCAGTTTATATCAGCTTGAATGAAAGAATGGTGATGATGCATTCAGAGCGTGACAAAGGCAACTTTTCATATCTTGTGTGAATCCCACCCTGGGTTAGTTGCTCTTTTATGGTGGCTACAGGCCCCATGGGCTTAGGGCTGATGAGCATTGCACACTCCCTCACCTGAGAGAGGTAACTAGAGGGAACATCTCACCTGATAAGATAAGCATTCATGTGTTTGTGCAAGTGTGTATTAACCAGTATCTTTAAAATCATTTTTCATATCCTTTATTAGGAAATTAGACAGTGATGTATTTTATGTTTACAGTTTTTTAGTCCACAGCATCTGAAATGAAATCATTAAACATTTAATAAGTATCCGAAAGTAGTTATAAAAAGAGTTAAAAGAAAACTAAACTGCATATGGCACAAGTAGGAAACAAATAGCAAGATAGTAAATTTAACCTAATTATATTACTTATCGTATAACAGGTCTACATACCCCAGTTAAAAGGTAGAGATTATCAAATTGGATAAAAAGCAAGATCCAGTTGTATTCTGCTGGTTAATTTTATATGTCACCTTGGCTAGTTTATAATGTCCAGTTGTTTGGTCAAATACTTGCTGTGGAGGTATTTCATAGACGGGATTACATCTGCTATCAGTTAACTTTAAGTAAAGAGATGGCCCCTCTATACTGTGAGTAGACTTCATCCAAGAAGAAAATGTTCTGCCCCAAGACTACAACCTCTACTTTTTCCTGAGTTTGCATCCTGCTGGCTTCCCCTTTAGGTTGGAGACTCAATACTTCAGCATCACTCTGACCAGGATTTCTCTACCCTATGGAATTTGGTCTGTTCAACAGAATTCAGACTTGCCAGCCCCCACACCCCACAACTACATGAGCCTTTTCATATATATATATATTTATTTATATTTACATATATATTTATACTTATATATATTTATATATATATTTATGTATTTTCTGTTTCTCTGGAGAACGCTGACTAATTAATACAGCAGCCAACAAGGATCCAACATTAAATAATTAAATATAGAGTCAAATGGGTTAAACTAAAAGGATGAATAAAGATATAATATGCTATCATTAATGAACAGAAAGCTGACATAAGTATACTAATATCAGGTGAAGTGTTCTTGAGAGGAAATCATTTGCCTGTGATAAAGAAGTTCATTTAATAATGATGAAATAGTCAATTATTCAGGAGGGCATAGCGATGATAAACATTTATGTGCTTACAACAGGAATCCAAACTACATGAAACAAAAATTGATATAACTTCAAGAAGAAATGGACAAATCCACAATTATGGTTAGAGTTTTTAACTCTAGACTCTGTAGAATTGATAGATCATGTAAACCAGAAAACCAGCAAAAATACAGAAGGCTTGAATAGCTAGCTCTATCAAACAAATTAGAGCACTTTGCAAGTACGGAATGAATACTCTTTCAAGTATTCACAGAACATTTACTGAGATATGCAATATTCTGGGTCATAGGAAATTACTAAAGAGTTAAAAAGAATTCAGTCATATACTGGTATCAGTTAAAGAAAGGTATGTGGAAAATTGCCCAATATCTGGAAATTAAATAATACACTTCTAAACAGTCCATGCGTCAAACGAATATACTAAGTAATTTTTTGAATAAGTATTTTGAATGAAAATGAACATCCAGCACATAAATTGAATGGGAAAGGATAACCTCTTAAATGGTGCTGGAACGACTGGGTACCATATGCAAAAACAAACAAACAAACAAATCCCTTATTCTTACCCCTTATTTCCCACCATTTACAAAAATTAACTCAAAATGAATTATAGATCTAAATGTAAAGATTAAATTTGTAAAACTCCTAGAAAAAGTCTTTGGAGAGAACTGTAATAACTACACTCATATCCTGCTGATGGAAATGTCCCATGGTGTATCTGTTTTGGAAAACAGTTTATCAGTTTCTTAAGAAGTTAAACATATACCAACCTCATTCCATCACTACTGTGAATAGACCCAACTCTTCCACTACTAAGTATGTTTCAAGAAAAATGAAACTATATATCAGTAAAAAACTAATACATGAATTTTTATCGTGGCTTTATTTGTATTAACATACATTTCCATCAGCTGTTGGATAGATAAATAATAAATTGTGGTCATACATAAAATGGGATAATACTGCACTATAAAAAGGAGTTTACTATTCATACACACAGAACTATGGCTAAATTTTAACAAATTTTGCATAGTGAAATATTCATAAGATACTATATATTGTATTATTCCATTTATATAAACTCATAAAAATGCAAACTAACCTATAGTGACATATCAGTGGTTGCTATGGAAAGGAGGATTGCCTTACGTGGGTCAGAGAAAGGAGCTGCAAAGAAACATGGGTATACATTTTGGAATAAGTGATAGGTTTATTATTTGGATTGTGTTCACAGTTTCACAAGTATATGTGTGTGGCAAAAATAATAAATTGTACACCTTAAAATTTACTTTTTGTTTTATGTAAATTATACCACATAAAACTGGAAAAGACAAAATCAAAATCCATAACAAAATTCAAATAAAGACTTACCACAATGCCAACAAATGATTTTAAATTGCAATCACATAATCTATAAAATAATTAAATATAGCTGTTTTTATTAACTTTAGAAAATACTTCTTTATTGGCAATTAAGAGAATATAAAATATAGTTACTGAAACCAATCTGAATTCAAATTTTCTAAAAATGTAAAGATTTTTGAAAGCAATAATAGTAAAAATTTAAATTTCTAGAACAACCATATGAATAACAGAGAAAAAATACTACACATAGTCCACAAGCGTCATGATATAGCTTTCTGGTTTGATGAGCAGTAAACCTTGTACATTCTGTTTCTGTTTTTTACTGTTTTCAAATTCATGCACATGCTCAACTGCCCAGTGTCTCAATTTCACATACTTAAATTTACATTATTCTAGTGTGCTATAAGAATTACCTGTTTGATTCAGTATCATTTTCTTAGAGTTTGTTTGATACAGAAACAAGTGTGGGAGGGACTGTGAAATGCCAAAATAAGACTCTATCATAAAAATGTTCATTTTTATAATAGGAAAGAAAGATGAAGTAAACCAAACTGCAAGAAATTACATTATAGTAGTACAAAGTCAAGTTGGAACTCAGATGAGAGTGCAATTTATTTGGCAAAATGATGGGGAAATGATTCATGTGGTTTCTTTTTATATTGGCAGTGTCTTAAAATACAGATGAGAAGTGACAGAAATAAAAGGGCAGATTGTTAAGCATTAACAGCCTAAACAAGATGAAAATGAAACAACTGGTGGTGTGAGTCATAGATGAATGCTTCTATGTTGGCTAACACGTTGGTTGGATTGACAGAGAACAAGAGGAGACAATGTTCAAAGGTTGGAGGTGGATTGTGGAGGCTGTTAAATGATTGGCTGTGATAGCTATTGAAACTTGATGACCTGAAGATTTGCGGAAGAGTCTTTAAATAGGGAATATACATGACTATACATTTCAGCTGATTAATCTGAAGGTTTTTAGCAGGATGAATGGAAAGGATAATTGAGGGAAGAATCAAGGGGTTTGTTTTTTAAAGTATTTGCAAAAGTAGAAGAAATGTTCTTTACTAGGGCAGTCAAAATTTGAATCTAGAGTTCACAGGATCAGATATGTAAATGTATAATTCATTCTCAATGAAATGCTTTTAAAGGGCACGTGTGTGAAATATCACAAAGGAAGAAAATATAATATAGAATGGATATAAATTAGAGGCTGAGTCTTTGAATGCAGTGTTATTAAATATGGATCTAGAGGAAGAGGCAGAAGAAAGGAAGAATGAGAAATGCAGAAATTAAGGCAATCCTGTTTCGTATCTATGTCTTCTATGTTAGGTTTCTCAATAACATATAGAATAACGATTTAAGTTTCTCTTTCTGTTATTAAATATTATGAATATTTCTGATTATTAGGTTGAGGGACTTTTATATGCTTTCAGTCCATAATGTGCATTCCTGATTTATACTGCATTCAAGTTTGGGAAACTATATTATTATAGAACAAAATATAACACAATTACCATGCTTAATAATAGTTCAGTATTAATCATTAAGGCCATTTAAACTGTCTTCTGAAAACAATGAATTTGAAGAACTAATTGTCATAACAGTAAACTTAATGCATCATAATAATTGTTCTTCCTACAAATGAAAGTATGACAAAGAGAGATAATTTTGAAAAGGATACTAAAATAAGTACCATTATTGAAGATTGAGTGGGAGAGAGTGATTCAATCTAAAATATGTTTGGCTACGATTCCCAATATTTTGATTTACTTTATTTTTTTCAATTTAAAATTAAATTGAATTATGATAAATTGATGAATTAAATTAAACCGAGTGGCCATGTATTAAGTCTAATAATACTGCAAAATAAATATTGTAGTGCTACAGATTAAAATATTAGTTATGTAAACATTTGATTATGATTGTGTTTTGATAGTTTTATTTGTAGAAGTTTGGTTACTAGTTATTTTCATTAGGCAAGAAGAAAACAAGAATTAGCCATTGCTTATTGATTAACAAAGGCCTCAACACATTTGGTCAGGATTATATAATGATTAAATGGTGATTAAGAAGGTTCTTGTATTTTATATTATCCTGCCAGAAAATTTTGAAACTAAAGCTTATTACATATGACAGAAATATGTATGTTAAATGTATGTCTAGTAAGGGCTTAGAAGGAAATGATGAATGTGTCATTGGGAATTGGACCATAGGCAGTCTTTTTTATAAAGTGGCAGAGGACTTGGCTGAATTATATTTTAACGTCAGATGGAAGGAAGAAAAGAGTGAGAATTACTCAGAATATTATGGAACACTCCTCTCTCTCCAAACCTTACCACAATACCATCAGGGATTCAGTTTAATAAAAGCAAATCACAGCTGAAAGGACTGTAATACACAGACTCTCCCCTAGGATCCTAGGAGCAGAACAGAGTCCCAAGACAAGAAAGAAGAAAACAACAAGACATAAGACGAATTTGGAGTCTCTAGTGCCTATGGCTATAACAAACATTACACACAGACCAACTCCCAAATCCTCACACTAAAGACCTGTTTACTTCAGTTCCTATTAACTAATAAACACATCCAGTTTTCAACAAAAACTTAGTAGGCATGACAAAATAAAGACAAAAATACATTATGAGGAGACAAAAAACGTCCATGTGCATGAGGACACAAAGCAGCCATCAGAACCAGACACTCAAATATAACACAGCTGATAGAATTATTAGACCAGAAATTTAAATTAACTGTGATTAGTATATTAAGGAACCTATGGAAAAAGTCCACAACATAAGAGAACATATGGTAATGTAAGAAGAAAGATGGAAGTGCTAAAAAAAAATCAAAAGAGTGGAAAAAAAACCACAATGAACATTCAGAAAACTGTGGGATAATATTGAAAGTATAACATGCATATATAATTGTTATATCAAGGGGAGGACATTGTATGCATGTTTAAGAAGTGAAGAATAAAGTATATGCCATTACCTAAGCTTCTATCCAAGGAAAATAAAGAACAGTATTGACCTAAATCAAGCAGAGAAAATAAAAAAATTAAAATTAGAGCAGACATCAATGAAATAGAAAAAAGGAAAATAATTGAAAAATCAGTTAAACCAAAACTGGCTCTTCTAAAATATCAGTCAAATTGCTAAAATTCTAACTAGGCTAACCAAGAAATTACCACATTTCAGAAATGAAAGCAGATTTATCACTAATGACCCCTAAGAGATTAAAATATTAAAGGAATTTTAGAAACGGCTTAATGCCCACAAATTTGATAGTGAGATGAAATGGACCAAGTTGATTGAAAGGCATAACTACCAGCATTCACCCAAGGAGAAATAGAAAGCATGAAAAAACAATGTATATATATATATGTTTCACACATATTGAAATAATAATTTAGAATGTTATGGAAAAGCTAGCACCATCCTTGGATTGTTTCACTGGTGAATTCTTACAAGTATTTAATGAAGAAATAATACCAATTCTCTACACTCACTTCCAGAAAATCAAATAAGAAGGGATTTCTCAATGTATTTTATCATATAATAAAAAAATATATAAACTGATATCTGTCATGAACACAGATGTCAAAACATTAACAAATATTGGAAATCTAATTCAATAATTTCTACAAAGATATTACAGCAGGATTGAGTGTGGTTCATTCCAGGAATGGAAGACTGGTTCAACACGTGTAAATCCATCCATGCAACTCATCATATTTATAGACTGGGAAAAACAGATGATAATATCAATAGATGCAGATAAAGCATTTAACAAAGTTCAATACCAATTCATGAAAAAAAAAAAAAACTATCAAAAGTCTAAATAGTTGAGATGGGAACTTTTTAACCCAATAAAGAGTGTATGTGAAAACCTACCGCTATCATCATTCTGAATGGTGACAGATTGTACCTATTCAGCCTAAGATTAGGAACAGGCAATGATATCTTCTTTCTCCAATCCTATCAACATCATACTGGAAGTCCTAAGTAGGGCTCTATGACTATTAAAAATGGGAAAAAAATGTGTACAGAGTTGACAGGAAGAAATAAAACTGTCTTTATTCAAAGATGTTATGGTTGTCTATGCAAAAAACTCCAAAGAATCTACTAAACAATGAGAACAACAAGTATATCAATAAAACCTCCTGTAGCTAATAAGTCAGTATAGGAGGATTGCAGAAAACAAGGAATATGCAAAAGACGATTGCTTCCCTATGTATCAGCAAAGAACAAATGGAATTGGAAATGTTAAAAATATACCATTAATAATAGCACTTAAAAATTAAGCACTTAGGTATAAACTAATAAATAATTACAGTATCGGTACACAGAAAGTTATAAACACTGTTGAAAGAAATCAAAGAAGAGCTAGATAAATGAAGAGACATTCTGTCTTCATGGAGTGGATAGCTCATTATTGTAAGATGTTAATTTTTCCAAACTTGATCTATAGAGTTAATATAATCTCAATCAAAATCTAAGTGTTCCTGTTTGCTAATGCTGCCAGAATGCAAAACACCAGAAATAGATTGGCTTTTATAAAGGGGGTTTATTTGGTTACAGAGTTACAGTCTTAAGGCCATAAAGTGTCCAAGGTAACCCATCAGCAATTGGGTACCTTCACTGGAGGATGGCCAGTGGCATCTGGAAAACCTCTGTTAGCTGGGAAGACACGCGGCTGGCATCTGCTCCAAGTTCTGGCTTCAAAATGGCTTTCTCCCAGGACATTTTTCTCTAGGCTGCAGCTCCTTTTCAAAATGTTACTCTCAGTTGCTCTTGGGGTGTTTGTCCTTTCTTAGCTTCTCTGGAGCAAGAGTCTGCTTTCAGTGGCGGTCTTCAAACTGTCTCTCATCTGCAACTACTCTCTCAGCTTCTGTGCATTCTTCACAGTGTCTCTCTTGGCTGTAACAAGCTTGATCCTTCTGTCTGAGCTTATATAGTGCTGCAGTAAACTAATCAAGGCCCATGCTGAATGGGCGGGGCCACATCTCCATGGAAATTATCCAGTGAATGATCTCGCCCACAGTTGAGTGATCATTATCACCACAGAAACATCCAATCTAAAGTCTCTAACCCAATCAACACCAATACGTTCCTGCACACAAGACTGCATTAAAGATAATGGTGTTTTGGGGGACATAATGCATCCAAACCAGCACAGCAAACAAGCTATTTTATAGATATTGATAAATTGATTCTAAACTTTATATGGAAAGTCAAAGAACCTAGAATAGACAATACAATACTAAAGAAGAAAAACAAAGTTAGAAGACTCACTCTATTTATCTTTAATACTTACTTAAAAGCTTTTTTAATCAAAACAACATAATACTAGTGTTAAGAAGAGACAGATTATTGAACTAGATTAGAAAAGCCCAGAAATAGCCCTATGCAAATGTAGTCAAGTGATTATTGCAAAAGAAAAAAAGATAATTGAAAAGTTAAAGATAGTCATTTCAACAAATGTTTCTGAAACTCCATATGAAATTTTAAAAAACCTATAAGCTGATGTTTCATCTTACAAAAAATTAATTCAAAATTGATCATATACATAAATGTAAAATACAAAGGTATAAAACTTCTCGTAAAATATGGGGGAAATTCTGAATCCCCTTGGGTTTGGTGACAGTTTTTAACATAAAATACTAGAAATATGATCAATAAAAAGTTAGACTTTATTAAAATAAAAACTGCTTTTGGAAAGATGGCACCAAGAGAATGGCAAGACAAGTCACAGACTATAAGAAAATACTTGCAGATTACGTATCTGATAAAGGACTTTTATCCAAATCAAAGGATACTAAAAATTGTCAACCTTAAGTAAACAAACCACCCAATTTAAAAATTGGGCAAAAGATCTGAAAAGACAATTCACAAAGGAAGATATGAAGATGGAAGATAAGCATATGAAAAGAAGCTCAACATTATCTGTTATTGTGGAAATGCAAATTAAAACAGCACTAAATTCCACTGCGCAGCTATTAGAATGGCTAAAATCCATAAAAAAAAAAACAAAAAAAACTGACCATACATGTCTCTCACGAGTATATGGAGCAACACGTACTCTCACTCATTGCTTTGGGGGATGCAAGATGGAACAGCCACTTTGGAAAAGTGTCACTTACTTAAAATGAAATAGCCATCCTATCATATGACCCAGTAATTGCACTCCTAGAAATTTAACCAACAGATTTGAAAACTTACACAAACATCTGTACATGAGTGTTTATAGTAGCCTCATTCATAATTGCCAAAAGCTGGAAGCAACTAAGATATCATTCAGTGTGGAAATGGATAAACAAATTGTCATGCATCCATATGTGGGATATTATTTACTGATAAAAGAAGATTGAGCTATCAGGTCATGCAGAAAACATGGATGAATATTCATTATATAGAACTAAATAGAATAAGCCAGACTGAAGAAAAGTACATTACATATGAATGATTCCATTTATTTGACATGCTGAAAAATGCAAATCTATAGACAAAGTAAACAGATGAGTAGTTGACAGGGATTTGGAGAGGGAGAGGGTTGAATAGGTCAATGCAGGGGAATTTTTTTAAAGCAGTGAAACTATTCTGTTTAATAATGTAATTGTGGATACATGACACTGATTTTCTTAAAACCTATAGAACTTTACAGCAGAAAGAATGAATATAAAAGTCATTTAGGATGTTGGGGATAACAGGATGGAATACTGACTGTGACAAAATAATCTAACTGTATTACAAATGTATGAACTGACTTCACTGAAGAGGGGAAAAGGTGGTGACCTAAATAACTCTAGAAAGAATGGAGACTGGAAGACCAAAGGGAAATGGAGCTGTACATATTTAAGCTAGCTGGTAGAGCTGTTTACAGCCGGGTGATGAGTTAACCACTCTGAAACCACTACATATGTACAGTGGAGTTGAACAATTAAGTAAATGGATGTTGGATGATGGGAGCCATGTTTCTCACTGTTGGCATGGAAAGTTTCAGACAAGGAAGGGGAGGAAGGCTAAAATGAGCTTTGTGATGCTGGATTTGAGTTGAGACCTCAGTACACATGTTTATCTTACTGTTCATAAAGGTGGATATATATGGAGCTATGGATAGATATGTCTATATGCCAGAGTTAGTATACACACATAGTGTTCCTTGCGTTTTGCCAGCTGAGAGGACACAGAAGAAATGAAGCTGAGTAGGTATGAACACAGCAGCCCCCAGGCCTTGGTTCCTAGTACCATTTTCTATTAAAAGGAAAGAGGATTCCTTCAACAAATGGTTGAGCTGAGGCCCCACTGATGGCATTTGCAAGATGAACCTAGAGTATCTTTAGGGACAGATAGTAAGTGCTCAGAAAACAAAAGTAAATAAAACAAAATAGGAAGAAAATAAAAACATTGATCAGTTTATATTAAAGTCTGAGAGGATCCAATTGAAAGAGCTCCAACTGGCCAAAGCTGGAACAACTTAAGGAACAGAACAAAATAGTATTGGATAATAACCCAAAGTATAAAATAAATACTCCTGAGTCCATTTTGATGTGAATGAATGAATGAATGAATGAATGAATAAATAAATAGGAGATAATGGGCAAATATGAAGGAGGATTTCAATAATATTTTTATTTACTCTGTTCTCAAGGAGATGGAGCATAGCTTTTTACCACTTGGGTATGCACCCTGCCTAGTAACTTTCTTTTGGAGAGCGCAGTGTAGGAAGAGGGTACAGGAGGAGCTGTATAATGGAGGAAGCTGACAAATGCTATGTTGGGTGATCAAGGTTAACATCAACTGTGATAAGTCATGTGAATTTGTACAGCCCTGAAAGAATGTGTGATGAGAAGGGCATTTTACCCCTGGTCTTCCTCCCCCAAACCCATAACTCCAGGCAAATCATGAGAAAAATGTCAGACAAATAAAATTTGAGATATTCTACAAAATGCCTGACCAGAACTTTTCAAAGTTGTCAGGATCATCAAAAATAAGGAAAGTCTGAGAAACTGCCACAGTCTAGAAGAGACCAAGGAGATATGATGACTAAATGCAATATAATACTTGGATGGGATCCTGAAACAGAGAAAGGACATTGGATAAAACCTAAGGGAATCTGAATAAAATATAAATATTGGTTAACTTGTTGTGCCAACATAAGATATTAATAATAGGGCAAAGTGTGTGTGTGTGTGGGGGGTTATATGGCATCTCTCTGTATTACCTTTCCAACTTTTCTCTGAATCTAAAACTATTCTAAAAGAAAATAAAGTTATCTAATAAATCAAGACAATGAAGTCAAAAGAAAAAAACTAAATAAATAAAGGTTTTATTTATGCTACTGGGCCTAAGGAGAATTTGAGCCCAAAGCAAAAATGTAATCTAAACTGTAAAATGTAATCCAGTTGTCAATGATCCCTGCTTATAGGGTCAAAAACCAGAGTATAATTCCAACATATGGAAAAAGTGGGATATTTAGGACCAGACTTGATCACATTCCAAAGGCTTGTGTGTAATTGAGAGACTAATGTATCTCCTCTCTTTGCTGCTGACTGTTTCTCAACCCACACATACTGTCAGGGCAGAGGTCCTTATAACCATCTTACAAAGAAACAAAAAGATTCTGGCTGGTTTTACCAGTGGGTTCTCCTGAAATGTTGATGCTGGCCAGAAATGACTGCTGCCATCGTGCAACCTTTCTCAGAGACTCACATGAAATTCACTGGGGAAGGAAAGTCCTGGTGGACACAGGGTTGAGTAGCACATTTTGCAAGGAGGGATAAGTGCACTGTGGTATGGATATTCACTGATTCCTGGGCAGTGATGTGACTGGACATGACAAGTTGTTGAAATAGATTTTAATGGAAAAGTCTAGAAGTTTAGGGACTAGGGAGCCTGGGGGAAAATCTGCATATAGACCTTTGGGAATGGCAATAGGAATGCGAATATTTGTGTCTTGCATTGACACCCACCAGACAGGATTTACCATGGAGGACACTAGCAACAACCAGGGAGACAGCTTCATCTATTCTGTTCATGTCAGACAGTCTCCCCCTTCAGCTATCCCAGTACTTGTATAGTGGGCAAATAAACAGAATGGATATTGTGGAGGAAGTAGGCTCTGCAAGATCCAGTAGCATAGATTCCTCTTCTGAAGACTGGAATAAAAACTGGTTTGTGATGAAAATCAAGACATAGGTTTTGGCTATGTTGTCTTAGATCAGATTCTCTAAAAGCAGGGCCTGAGATGGAGAATCTTGTGCAAGGATTTATTTAGGGAGTGCTCTTCAGAAAATTCCTATAAGGAAGGGAGTGAAGCATGACAAGGTAGTGAAAAGATCCAAGGAAATATGTGGTCCAGGTAAATATTAACCTTGGCCTGATCCATAGTGTGTGATGTGGTGGCTCTGGAGCATAAACCACATTCCCAGAGCTGTTCCTGCTTGAAGCAAGGAGGGCAGCCTGTGATGGTCAGTCACTGACTGGAAGATGAGGGTATAATATGTCCTGGGGGAGGTGGCTTCCATTCCTAGATGGCAGTTCTCCAGGGGGTAACTGGGGAAGGTGGGGAAGGGGGAGAGCTGTGTGAGCCATCAGCAGCCAACCCTCAGAGCAGACAGTGGGTGGGTGAGTCAGCCTGTTTGAGCAGACTAGGGCGGGCACCAACACCAGCTGCTACATATGCTAATTAGGAGTTGTTTTTGACACTTACGGGGCTGATGTTCACTTTTTTGACCATTGTGATTGTAGGCAGCTAGGTCTGCTGTCACTGGTCACAGCCTATGCCACATTAAAGTAGCCCATGCCGTGTTACAAGGTCACTCCTAGAGACCACAAAGCAAATACATCAGGGAGACAGTGGGGTGCACAGATCTGAAGCTCAGAAAAGTTCAGGGTAACAAAAGGAAAAGGAAAACAACCTTATATGTACTGCAGAAATTAGGCTGGATCAGACCCTTATTGTGAGTACTTTTTAAAAGCATTCTCTCTCTCACACACAAAAATGAAAATAATAATTCTGAATACATATTGTATTTGCGTTTTTAAATTACCATGGCCTCTTCTATTTTTTTACAAAGTATGCAGTAATTTTGAATGCCATGTGTATGGGATTGAATCATGTCCCCCACAAAAGGCACGTTCAGATCCAAAGAGTAGACATCAGCCCGTTAAGTGTCACACCCCTTGGTCCTGTGGCTGTGAACCCATTTGTAAATAGAAACTTTGAAGATGTTAAGTGTTTCCAAGTTGAATGAATGGGCCTTAATGCAATATGGCTGAAGTCCTTACAAGAAAGGAAGTTGGAGATGGAGGTAGAAGCCATGGAGGAGCAGCCAGAAGCTAGAAGTCAGCGGAACCGAGAAGAGAAAGGTGAAGATACCACCATGTTAACTCTCGTTGTTAAGCCTACCCATTGTATGGTATGTGTTTCAATAGTTAGGAAACTAAAACCCATGCATAACAGATGTTAGAGCTGAAGCAGTCATCAGCTATCTAAGTGGCAACTTATAATTTAAAATCAGTGAGATTTTCTATGCTTTGTCTACAGATGAAAGGAATTTTTGATGGAAGAAACACAACCTCAGAAATAATTCTTAAAAATCAGGGCAGAGACAAGATTCCTTATAATAATTTCAAAATTGCAGTACATGTTTTAAAACAAAAGCACTTAAAGTATAGATAATGCAAAGAATTTTATTATGATTTCTGAAATTGACCTAAAAACAATAAACGTACTTATAAAATCATCATGCAAATCAGGTTGCCTGTTAGCTTCTGAGGTAACATAGCTTATGCCTATTAGGCAGACGCTGTTTGAACAACTTCAAGAAAGGTATTTGCTTAACTTCCTGAATTATTTATGAATGATGATTGACATAGTGTACTTTGAGAGAGCAAACAAATTGAGAACAGTAATTTGGAGTGAAGAGATGAAACACATGTGTCTTGTATTGTGTGGCAACCTTCATTTCCTCCATTTTACCATTACAGCCATTAACTGAAATAATGAAGTTGAAATATGAAGCTTTACCAAGAGGAGTTATAATGTAAAATCTAGATAAAATTTAGAAAAAAAATAAGCTATTTAATTATTTTGAAAGAATATAATTATGAACAAAGGTACGTAACTCATTTCAATAAACCATAGTTTATTTCTTTGTGTTTGAATTTTTTCCCATTATATGGATGAAGAAACAAAGGATAAAAGGGCGCCATGTATGAAGTTGAAGTTTTCTTTCACTTTTATTATCTACCAAGTAACTACAAGTTTCTAAATTACCTGCAGGCCATATTTTTTATTTTCCTAATAATTTTCAAACTCGTTATTGCTTTTGATTAACGCTCTTTTTTTGAGATTAATTAAGCCAGGTTTACCTTTGCTATGGGCTGAATAATGGTCTTCAAATATGTCAAATAGATTTTATGGCAAGCCTGCTACTAAGGAATAAAGAATTTGAAGTTTATCCTCTAATTGGGCATGCACTCATCAAACAGAAGAATAAATATTAATGGGACTCTTAATTAGATGATGCAGAGCCAGGAAAGCACCAGTTGTTGCTGTTAAGAAGAGAAAGTTTGTAAACTTCAAGTAATCAGTATATACAGACACATCGACGTAGGCCTGGGAGTCTCTGAAAATGAAAGAACTTCAGTCTGCTTCAAGATGAGAGGCAAGAAATATGGATTTGCCTTCCCTTAACTTTCAGCCATAACAATTCTTGAAAATGTATGCCATTTTTCAAGTTATAGGCATTTTTCCATATAATAGCCTTTTTTTTACTCCAGAGCTCACAATATAAATAGATTTGCTATATGTAAGAAATGATATCTGCAGCATTTTAACTGAAGGCCAGACACTCTCACAAATTCATACCACGTAACAATTCTTAGATAATTTATATGGAACAAATATCAGTGGCATGCAATGTTTGGAAGAACTGAAGTATTTTTCTTTCTGTATGTGCAGCCAAGGGAGAGGGCTGAAGAAATATCATCTATGATTCTCCATTGTGTTTTGTAGGTACTCTTTCCATGTGTTTGAAGGTGTTTCTGTGTTTAGAAATTATTTTGCCCTAAAAAGTGTTTTCTGCATTATGACTTTATGTATAACAGAACTTCATGTATAAGATAATCAAAAGCCCCACTATTTGAAAAATGTGTCACAAAAAATTCCATAAACAATAAAATAGAATGAGAAAGATGTATCTATTGAGGAAAAGGTAAATATGATTGAAAGGGATAGCAAATATATTACATTAAGGTCTCTTTTGGTTTAGCTCTATTGAACATGTGAGTTTTGATAAATGTAAGAAAATAGAACAAGTTTTGAATCAGTTGCAAATTTTAGGAAATTGCATTGTGTCATATAAAGTGGCTCTTAAGTGGGTATATGAATGTAAACTTAGAGAAGCCAATCAAAAATCAATCCTGCACATTTTAACCCAGAGAATGCACCCCTTCTATGGTTATTTCCAAACTTTCCTCACTAGAATTCTTGATAGATGGATTTTTGTTTGAAAATAATGAAGAAATCTGAGTGTAAAAGTCAAGGGTCAGAACTGCAGTTGAAAAAGAATGGAAGAAGGTGGTAAGACAACGGAGGGAAGCAGAATAATGTCAAATCCCAGATGCAGACTCTGAAGGGTAACAGGTAGGCGTGCTACCACACAGATCCACACCACAAGCCAGCGGGACATGTCCACTCAATGTGACTGAGAATAATAGAGGAGGTATGTGCTGAGGACCCGGGTTTATTTGCAATTTTATGATTTGTCAGAGTGGCTGTTTGTAACAGACTGGCAGACCCTTCAGGCTTCACTTCTTTATAGAGAACTCATCTTGGCTGATGCTACTTTATATGCTGCGATTATATCATCCCCCCCAACACCCATCGTGAACCTTAACATATGTACATAACAGTGATAACTTTCAAAGTACAATTTAACGAGTAGTTAGCAAATTTCAAAGAATGTTATCGGTGACAGTTCCACAATTTCAGTTATTTCCTTGTTGTAAAATATAACATATATACAGAAAGGTATTAACTTTCCAAGTACAACTCAACAAGCAGTAATATAGGTAATTTCAAAAAATGTTATGGGTTACAGTTCCACAGTTTCAGTTCTTTCCTTATTGTGAAATATAGGATATTTATAGAAAGGTGATAATGTTCAAAGCACAATTCAATGAGTAGCTATAGAGCAAATTTTAAAGAATGTTATAGGTTACAGTTCCACCATTTCAGTTATTTCCTTCTAGCTATTCTAATACCCTAGCACCTAAACAATAGATATATGTATTTATATATTTATATAAAGATTCAGTATTCGTAATCCTTTGGTAAATCCTATCTTGTCTGTTGCTACCCCTACCTCTCTTTTAATCACTTTCTTGAGCTTCAGGGGTGTCTAGGCAGTGAGCACCCTAACTTGTTCATATTGAAAGGAGGTGTTGACAGCATGGGGAAGGGGATGCGTCTGATTGTTGTTCTTAAAGAGGCTGTTGCCTCTGGGTTTTAGGACATGTCTGGCATAGGAACACTAAGTGGATTTAAGTTTGTGAGAGATAAAACTTGGTAAGTGAATCTTTTATAGAATCTCAGGTAGGGACCTAGGTATTTGGGGACTAATTTTAGTAAGGGCATGGCGTACTGTGGCCGTTTGGGATATCTAG
Organism: Choloepus didactylus; assembly: GCF_015220235.1. NCBI lineage: Eukaryota > Metazoa > Chordata > Mammalia > Pilosa > Megalonychidae > Choloepus > Choloepus didactylus. The sequence goes on from NC_051322.1 coordinate 13,679,839, forward strand.
CTGGAGCTTGCATAAGAGAAACCTCCAGGATAGCCTCTCGACTCTATTTGAGATCTCTGAACCACTGTAACCTTATTTTGTTACTTTTCTTTTTCCCCTTTTGGTCAAGAAGGCATTTTCAATCCCTTGATGCCAGTGCCAGACTCATTCTTGGGAGTCGAACACACGTGTTTCTAACAACTGAATTTTCAATTTTTTTTATATACAAGAGGATCCAGGTTAAGATTTTTTGTGATTATTCTGCATTTTTTGGTTTGTGTTGTAATTGAGAGTATTTGTTATGCTCTCCCAGGAATTGATCATACACTCTCTCCCATTCCCAGCCATGTAAACCTTTTAATAACTAGGAGCACCACAATTTTCATGAATATGATAAAATGCTATGCAGTATTTATATAAGAAAGCATATATACATAAACATGTTTGAATGTATGTCTATTATTTATATAAGTCTATAACTTAGAAGCTGTTCAGAAGCCTTCTGTATCCTAAACGAGAGGTAAGGGTAGCAAAAGACGAGATAGGATTTAACAAAGGATTACAAATACTGAATATTTATATAAATATATATATATTTTTGTTAGGTGCTACGGTATTAGAATAGAGGATAGAGGATAGAGACCGCTTCATGACCTGGGGTATCTTTTCATTCCTCAGAGCTTTCTACATGGGAGAAGTTTATCTTTGGAGGCTCTCTTGACCTTTTATAACCCTTGTTTTTGACACACAAGGGTTTCCGGGTTTTTTTAGGTGCTTGACTTTCATCTGTAAGAATCATTTACTCATGGGATACCAGAATCTTCAGTTTATTTGTTTCTGCTCATCATTTTTAATTCCTTTGCCTCCAGAATTTTTAAAAATAATTTTATCTAATTCATTTTTATTTTACTTAATAGCATTATCTTCAGCTTCCAATGAAGCATCTCATCCTTTCTCCCCTGATGCAGGAGAATCTATACTCTCTCTGACAGTACTTTGCTGCCTCTTCACACTTGAATACATAAATAGATAAATCCTCATCAGAGAGCAGCCCGCAGGAATACACACTCTAATATTTAGTGAAGAGAATGTTCTCAGAAGAAAGCAACATCACAGTCTGTCACATATGTACCACCCAGACATTGAGCCCTGTGAAGTTTTCATTCACAATAATAACTGTTCATCCTTATACCAAAATTTTTAAGAATTTATAAGAAAAGTATGTTCCCATATTGCAATACATACCAAAAAAGAGAGGTAGTAGAAGAAGTTGTTAGTAAGAAGGTAGATTGTGAAAGGCCTTGTATAATCTTCAATATATTCACAGTCTCCAGAAGCAATCAAGAGACATCACCAAGAAGGTAAAATAGTGTCGATATTAGATTATTTCAGAATAACATCTCTGACTAAAGTAATGGAGACAAATACAGAATGGGAGAGTTGGAGGCAGTTCAGGATCTTAGTAAAACATGACAGGTGGTTACAGATATTGACAGAGAGATAAAGAAGGAGCAGATCTGATAAATATATTGGTCTCACCTGGTACACAATGAATACTTGCTGGTGATTTTCTTAAATAGCCATCTGTTATTTGAATGCATTTTGTTTTAAAAGTAGGCCTTTAGTTAACACCAGTTTTCTGATTGAATCAGTTTATCTTCTCTTTTTTTCTTCTGGTATACAGTGTGCTTTCTCTAATAGCACATGATTTTTGTTGTTATTGTTGACAATTCCCAGTGCTCTCAAAAGATATCCATATTTTATGTATTAAGTACCTATTAGTTAGTTTATAATAAATAAAAAATGATTATCTGTATTCCACAAGCATGAAAGTTAATTTTCTGTACTATAGCTGTTTAATAGATGATGATGATGATGATAGTTAAAGAGACAGATAGATGGTAGACGTATATGGGTGAAAAGACACACACGTAAACATGCACATATAGGAAATAATACGGCTTTCTTCTGAAGGAATAAATATATCTTTCAATAATGTGTGGTGGTTATTATGTTTGTGTGTTTCATTGGACCCTTGTGAACATATCTACGAAATTTGAAATTCCTAACTTCTTGAGCAGCTTGACTCTAAAGAGTGTATTCTCCATTTCAGTTTTTTTTCCCCTCATACAGTGTTTAGGTTCCTGTTTTAATAACATACCAATGTGAAAATACTAAGAAATGTGAAATAGCACAGGGATTGAAGTTTTAGCTGATGTGATGAAAATTTGCATTATATTTGCAAATCTAGAAATGAGTAAGGAACAAGTTCTTCTATTTTTAAGTCATGCATCCTTTGATGCTGATGTAATGGAAAACTAGGAAATTCTAAAACCAAGCTAAATTTAATTATCATTTCTTTACTTTGTTAGGACTGGTCACATGTACTTCAAGTACATATATTTCTGGGTTTGTTGATTTCACAGAAATTTTAAAGAAATATTTATGGCCGCAAAATGCTGGAAATCTTTTTGTGATGGCATTTTACTAGAGTAAAACATATTAGAGATAGAAGAATAAAAGGCATGGACAAATCTTCCAACAAACCTCTAACTTACAATGGAATTTTTTGGTATGACATTCTCATGTAAAATAAATGATGGCTTTTACCATACAAATGTAATATAGAAAAATATTCAACAAATAAATAATAAGCAAATATGGGATTAAGAAATTGAATAAAGCATCCATTTTTGGTGATAGGTGATCTAGGCCTTCAAACTGTTTCATACACTTGCAGAAAAAAATCCTGGATAAAATTTCATTTAAGAATCATATTCGTAGTATTGAAGAACTGACAAAACATTATGGAATTATCTGGCAAAAATTTAAGCGAAGATAGGAACTCACAGTGGAAAGTAGAGTTAAAATTCCATTTTTGTCCTGGGTGCATTTTCTGAACCCAGAAAATTTCTCCTTTGTTTCTCATGGCCACTCAAGGCATGAGGAGAAGAAAGAATCTAAAGTTCACCTAAGATGGAGAATCTGCAATAAAATTTCTGGATAAAATACAGGATTCCCGGTTAATTTTGAATTTCAGGTGAATGGCTAATAGCTTTTTAGTGTATGTCCCATGAAGTATTTGGGACATATTTATACTAAAAAATGTTCTTTCTTCAATCTAAAATTTAACTGTAACTGTGCAAGCTGTATTTTATTTCCAAAATCTGTCTACCCTAGAGAGGATTGTCCCCATATAAAAATGGAGAATCCTAAGTGTAAGTATGAACCACATGTAAAATAGTGCATGACCTTCTCTTACTTCCAAAGGACCACAAAGAAAATTACCGTGGCATTGAACATAGATAACACAGGAAAGAAAAGCAATCCTGAATAAATTACAATTTTGTCCCTTCTGTGGTTTTGTAACACTACTGGAGACTCTGGGTTTATATCCTGTGAAAATTCTTCCATGTGTTCTCCATGTTGAAGTAGGAGTGTGTATAAAAGCAAATTCTAGCAAGCAGCTTAAATTACTACCAAGTACATAATGAACAAATAAATTATAATATATTCATTTGGATGAATACTATTCTCAAGTGAAAATAAATGATCACAACTTGGATAAATTTCAGAACAGAAGTTGTACAAAAGAAGCAACTTATAATTTAAGTTATATTGTTTGATTCCATTCATAAAAAATAATGAACGGAAAAATAAAAGTATGCTATTTTAAAATGTACACAGAAGTGATAAAATTATAGGGAATTTCAAGGAAATGATTATCATAAAAGTCGGAATATTTGTTATTTCTGGAATGGAGGGAAGTGGAAGTGGTGAGATGGGGCACCCAGAGGGCTTGTTTTAGACAATGACAAGGTTCTCGTTCTTACCCTGAATAACTGGATGTTGATGTGACAGAGCATTCATCTTATAATTGATTTTAATTCCTGTGTCTATCTCTCTCTCTATCAATCTATCTGCCAATTCTCTTCTGTATGTTGGATGGTTCACAGGGAACTGCTGATAATTGAACTTTTGATTGTACAAGATTGGCAGTTTTATGTGGTTTAACCCAGTATATATTTTTTTCATAGTTAAAACATTTAAAATATTAAAAACAAAAGAATTTGAAAATATTTATAAAAATATAATATTGCATTTTATATTTGCATATTCTCTCTTGTTCAATCAATTCACTGTTAAAATGGTTCTGTGTGGTTCTTGGCATTGCACATAGAAAGATTCCCCTTTGGTTTCAATAAAATGCCCCAGAGAAATTATATTGTAAGTGGCTTAAATTTATATAAAATTGGTTTTTATACAAGTTACTTGTGTAGGAGAAGATGCCTTGATACAACTTTGGTAATTTTAAAAACTTTGTATTGGTTTCACTGCCCTTATTTGTAATTTTTTTTTTGACTCAGTGAAATGTTTTTTTCGACTGACTAGTTGGTCAATATTTCCAATCTGCATAAAGTCTATTATTGGAATAGTCTTAATCTTTCCCTCCAAAAAAAAAAAAAAAAAAAGGCCTTGAGACGATATGGACAATTTCTTGGGCCATTATTAATATATGAAACTTTATTCATGCCCCCCCACCACACTTACAACTTGCATTCTCATGTACCTTAATTGATGTATTAATGTAATTTTCTAACTAATTATAATAGTACATTAAAATTCACTAAAATCACTGTTAAATGAGTATTCATGATATCTAATATCTCTCTAATATTTTAATCTTATGGTTACAAATTTCTCAATTATAATATCCTATAATTGTTATGGACATCATTCATTACTATTAACTTGTTAGCAGTGTAGAATAATTTATGAGAGAAATTATATAAACCTTATATCTGGTTCCAAAAGACAAGGATATTGCTATAATTATTTTTAAAACTCAAGCAAACATAATTTTCCAGGAAAAGATAGCTTCACTTTTTCAAGTACAGCCTTGACTTATTTTAAGAGAACTTAAATGTTTAATATTCCATTTAACCCATAAAAATAATATCTCCCTTGCATAGAGGCTATAATATTTAGATGTTTTTATCTTTTTTTCAAGATTATGATTTAAAGAGGAAAATTTGACATGCCAAATGTCCTGTATAAATAAATATGAAGTTTGTAAATAGAGCTGGGCATACTCACAGGATCCAGACATTACAAAAGCATTCTATTATCGATTAATATGGAACATGGAAATCAGAATAAAATAAATGCTATTGCAAATCTTTAATTTCTAACATATAAAAATGTTTTTATTTACCAAACTTAGGAACTAGTGAGGTGTCAACAAAGGAGTATTTGTCATGCATTTTCCAGAAGAACTCAGAAAACAAAAAACATTTATCAGGTCTGGACTCTAGAGGACTGACAGAAGAGAAGGTGCTAGCCAGAAGCTAAATAACAAATTTTGAAAATTGCATTTTAAGAAAGAGCAGAAGAAACAGCTTTCCTAAGCTGCTTTCATATAGCTTCATATCATAGCATAATTTACAGTGCATCATCATAAGATTATGTCTTGTAGCTTCTTAGAAAGAAGAATGCCCACAGCCATTGATTGGACTGTCCAACCGCAAAGGTAGACTGTCAATTTGCCTTATAATTCTGTCTTTGTTTTTAAAATGATATGACATGTATTGCAAAACAAGTATACATTGGGAGTGACAATGCAGTGTATGTGTTGCCAATTTTCACAAAATTACTCCTGTACAGCTAAGGCCACAAATGCTAAAACTGCTAAATTATTTGTCAGGTTTGGAAAATTCAAACAGATGAAGGTTTTATGTTTGTTTTTTTTTATTACCTTCAGAATCCACAGAAAAGATTAATGTATAGTGATTAACTTCCTATTATAAGGGTCGGTGTTTTCAGTTTTGTAAATGAAATCTAAGGGTTATTTAAAAAATTATACAAGTTCCATATTTAATGCATTTGGCCTTTTCTTCTACAGAAAATTATTCATGTGATTTATAGCTGTAAATATCATCTTATCAAGGTTTTCATGCTTAATAGTCACAGAGATGAAATGACTTATTTTCTACATGACCTGAACTCTAATTACATAGTGAATACTTTTAGGAAATATGCATGTTAATAGACATATTTAATTGATTACTGAAAGAGCATTCTCTTATCTTATACATGCTCACAAAAATATATGCAAGAAACATGCAGCAACAGGCATAAAATGCTACTCAAGGATATTTTTTAATAAATTGTGTTACATTCTAAATTGAGACAACTCTGTTGAAAACTATGATATGCATAGATAATATTTGAAACAAAGTACTTGTAAAATTAAATATAAAACAGAAAAGCTATTTTCTGTGTAAAATAAATTTGGCAATTTGAAATATTTATGGTTTCTATATAGTTTTGCAGAAGTTTGTCTTTATAAGAACACTGTTAAAAATGAACTGCATATTGTCATCATAATTGCTTATCTCCTTTCTACTTTTTTGTAAGATATCAATAATGTCAAAGATTTTTAGTTATTTGTTTTCTAAATTCTCCATAAAGCAGCTTCTGTTTTCATGGTTTGGTATATAGTTTCAATCTTTCAATGCCCGGAAATTTTATACATATTAAAATTTTTAAAAGTATTTTTAAATGCCATAGCTGCAACTCTCATTACAATTTTTGATCAGGCATTGACTAAGCTGTATTTGTAAATAACAAAACAAGTTTCAATAAGAATATTAATTTAAAAAAATTCCTGTGATATGTAGTGGTTTACCATTGCTTCTATAACAAATTACCACCAACTTCTCAGCTTAAACAGTTCAAATTTATTATCTTACGGTCCTGGCAATCAGAAGTCTGTCTTGGGTCTCCCTGGTCTACAAGCAAGGTGTTGGCAAGACTGGCTCCTTTTTGGGGACTACGGGGGAGACTGTTACCTTGCCTTTTCTAGCTTGCAGAGGCCACCGATTTTCCTTTTCTCGTGGCCCCTGTCTTCCATTTTCAAAGCTAATCCCTCTAACTCTGCCATCTCTCTGGTTCTCCCTCTTTTGACTCCACTTGAAAGGAACTTTGTAATGACATTCACTCCCCCAAATAATCCAGAATAATCTCTCAATTTTAAAGTCAGCTCGTTAGCAACCTCAATTCCTTCTGCTTCCTCAATTCCTGTCAGCCGGGTAACCTAATGTATCAACAGGTGCAAGGGAGTAGGAGGCAGATGTCTTCTGGAGGACATTATTCTGCTATCACGTGATGGAATGTTTGGTTGTGATGAATTTTCATATTCTCTACCACTGTACCAACTAATTCAAATAATGTACCAACATTTAAATACTTGAATAGAGGTAGGAAAATAGCCATTCTCAGATGATTTGCATTGGGTACAAGTCAGTAATAAAATCCAAATCTTTTCAACAGTACCATATGACTTATCAAACTCTGACCTTTAATGCTGGTAAATTATATGTTTTGATATTAGTCTCACCAGATTAATAGTTCATATTTTCTAAATATAGATAGACAAGTAGATATACATGTACAGGCATTCCATGTTTTATTGCACTTTGTTTTGTTGTGCTTCACAGATACTGCATTTTTTTACAAATTGAAGGTTTGTGGCAACCCTGAGTCAAGCAAGTCTATCAGTGCCATTTTTCCAACATCATGTACTCACTTCCTGTCTCTGTGTCATATTTTGCTAATTTTTGCAATATTTAATACTTTTTCATTATTATATCTGTGATACAATAATATCACATAAATCATATAATATCATAATAATATCAATAATAACATCAAAGATCACAGATCTTATCTTATTATCATATCTGATATAATAATATCACATAATTGTACCATATTATAATATTGTATAATAATATCAGCAATACCATCAAAGATCACAGATAACTGAGATTGTTTTGGTGCCTCCACAAACCACACCCATATGAGGCCACAGACTTAATCGATTAATGTTGTGTGCCTTCCGACTGCTCCAACTGGCCATTGCCTCATTTCTCCCCCTCTCCCTGGGCCTACTGTTCCTTGAGACACAGCAATATTGGAATAAGTCCACTTAGTAACCTTACAATGGCCTCTATGCACTCAAGTGAAAGGAAGAGCTGCACATCTCTCACTTTAAATCAAAGGCTAGAAATGGTTAACTTTAGTGAGGAAGGCATGTTGAAAGCTAAGAGAGGCTCTTTTGCCAAATGGTTGGTCAACTTGTTAATGCAAAGGAAAAGTTCTTGAGGGAAATTTCAAGCACTACTCCAATAAACACATGAATAAGAAAGCAAAATAGCCTTATTGCTGATATGGAGAAAATGTTAGTGATCTAGGTAGACGATCAAACCAATCACAACATTCCTTTAAGCCAAGGCCTAATCCAGGGCAAAACCCTAACTCTCTTAGATTCTTTGAAGACGGAGAGAGGTGAGGAAGATGCAAAAGAAAAGTTTGGAGCTAGCAGAGGTTGGTTCATGAGGTTTAAGGAAAAAAGTCTTCTCCATAATATGAAAGTACAAGGCAAAGCAGCTAGTGCTGACATAGAAACTGAAGCAAGGTACTCAGAAAATGTAGCTAAGATAATTGATGAAAGTGTCTACATTAAACAACAGATTTTCAATGTAGTTGAAACAGCCTTCTATAGCCATATGGGACTTTCATAGCTAGAGAGAAGCCAATGCCTGTTTTCAGAACTTCAAAGGACAGGTTGACTCATCTGTCTTTAAGGGCAATGCTGCTGGTGACTTAAATTGGAGCCAGTACTCATTTACCATTCCGAAAATCCTAGGCTCTTAAGAATTGTGCTAAATCTACTATACCTATGCTCTATAAATAAAACCACAAAGCCTGGATGACAGCACATTTGTTTACAACATGGTTTACTGAATATTTAAAGCCCAGCATTGAGATCTACTGCTGAGAAAAAGAGTCCTTTCAAAATATTAGTGCTCATTGGCAATGTACCTGGTTACCAAAGCTCTGATGGAGGGTGCAATGAGATTCATGTTGTTTTCATGCCTGCTAACACAACATCCAATCTGCAGCCCATGGATCAAGGATTCATTTTGACTTTCAAGTCTTAATTTTTAAGAAATATATTTGGTAAGGCTATAGGTGCCATAAATGATGATTCTTTCTTGGATCTGAACAAAATAAATAGAAAACTTTCTGGAAAGGATTTACCATTCTAAATGTCATTAGGCACATTTGTGATTCATACAAGGAGGTCAAAATATCAATATCAACAGGAGTTTAGAAGAAGTTAATTGTAAACCTCATGGATGACTTTGATGGTTTCAAGACTTCAGTAGAGGAAGTAACTGAAGATGTGGGGGAAATAGCAAGGGAATGAGAATTAAAAGTGGAGCCTGAAGATGTGACTGAATTGCTGCAATTTCATGATAAAACTTTAATGGATGAGGTGTTGCTTCTTATGAGCATTCAGAATATTTTCTTGAGGTTGGATCTACTCCTGGTGAAGATGCTGTGAACATTGCTGAAATAACAGCAAATGGATTTAGAATATTACATAAACTCAGTTGATAAAGCAGCAGCAGGGTTTGAGAGGCTTGACTCCAATTTTGAAAGAAGTTCTACTCTGGGTAAAATGTTATCAAACAGCATCCATTGCATACTACTGAAATCTTTCATGAAGGGAAGTCAATCAATGCAATACACTTCATTGTTGTCTTATTTTAAGAAATTGTCACAGTCACCCTGTGATGGTTAAGTTCTTATGTCTACTTGTCCTGGTTATGGTGTTGTTGTTCAGTCAAGCAAGCACTGGCCTGATTATTACTGAGGATAGTTTATGGATTTAAATAATCAGTAAGCTGATTGCATCTATGACTGATTACATCTACCATCAACCAAGGAGATTGTCTTCAACAGTGAGAGAAGTCCCATGCAATCAGTTGAAGGCCTTAAAAAGAAAACTGATGATTTCAGCAGTCAGAAGGGAGAATTTCCAACTCTGCTTCAGCCAGCCACCTTCTCTTGGGGAATTCACTGAAAACCTTCATTGTTTCCCAGCTTGCAACCTGCCCTGTGGATACCAGACTTGCCCGTCCCCATAGTCATGTGAGCCAATTCCTATAAAAAATACTCATAATATTATATATTTATTTATCTCCTGTCAGTTCTGTTACCATAGAATACCCAGACTAATACACACCCTAACCTTCAATAACCACCACCCTGCTCAGCTGCCATGAAAATTGAAGCAACACCTTCCATGAGCAAAAAGATTAATACTCCCTGAAGGCTCAGAAGATGGTTAGCATTTTTTAGCAATAAAGTATTTTTTTCCTCTTGCAATTTTATTGAGATATAGTCAGATATCATACAGTAATCCAAAGTATACAATCAGTTGTGCACAGTATCATCATATAGTTGTGCATTCAACACCATAGCAATTTTTGAATATTTTCATTACTCCAAAAAAAAAATAAATAAATAAAAATAGGAATAAAAATAAAAGTAAAAATTAACACCCCAAACAACCCTATTATTCACTTACTTTTTGTCCTCATTATTCTAATCATCTATCCATATACTGGATAAGGGGAATGTGAGCCACAAGATATTCTACAATCACATGCTCACACCATATAAGCTGTATAGTTATACCCTTGTCTTTCAGAAACAAGGCTACTTGGTTGCAGTTCAACAGCTTCAGGTATTTCCTTCTAGCTATTCTAATACACTAAAAACTAAAAAGGAATATCTACATAAATAACCTCCAGAATGACTTCTTGACTCCAACTGAAATCTCTCAGCCAGTGATACTTTGTTTTGTTTCATTTCTCTTCTCCCTTTGGGTCCAAGAAGGCTTTCTCAATTCCATGATTCCAGGTCCAGACTCATTGCTAGGAGTCATGTCCCACATTGCCAAAGAGATTTACACCCCCGAGAGTCATGTCCCACATAAGGGGTAGGGCAGTGAGTACACTTGCCAAGTTGGCTTAGAGAGAGAGGCCACATATGAGCAACAAAAAAGGGTCTCTGGGGGTGACTGTTAGGCACAATTATAAGTAGGCTTACATTGGCAACAACAGGCTTTATAAGCCAGATCCCAAGATTTAGGGCTCAGCCCACCAAATTCGTAGTCCCCAATGTTTGCAAGAATATAAGGAATTTCCCAGGTGGGTAAATTTAATATTTCCACATTTTCCCCCAGTCCCTCAAGGGGGCTTTGAAAATACTTCTTTATCCTCTGCTCAAATTACTGTGGGATGATTGGGGCTTCACAGTAACCTGTACAAACAAACCAGATCTCACTCCCTATTCAAGATTCCATGTAATTGTGTATTTGAATAAACTGACCATACAAGTATAATATTTAGTGTGCTATGGAAAATAAACATTTTTAGCAGTTGATAAGAGCTCTGGGTTGTATTATGTTATAACTGTTTGAAGTTGAGAGTGATGATTATTATACAACTAATGTGAAAATAATGTAAGAAATCGATCATTTATCTCAGGATAGAATATATATTAAGTGAAGTTAGGAACCCACTAAATAAATCAAGCCCTTGACTTGGGGCTTGCTCTTGTGAAATTTAGGGTTATAAATAGGAGGCTGATTCCTCCTATAATTATGCCTAAGAGGCACCTCCAGGGAACCTGTTTTGTTGCTCAGATGTGGCCTTTCTCTTTCTAAGCCCAACACGGCAAATAAATTCATTACTGCCAGCCCCACCCCCACCCCCCAACGAGGGACATGATTCCCAGGGGAATGACTCACCCTGGCAAGGTGGGACATGACTCCTGGGAATGAGCCTGGCCCTGACAGCAAGGGATTGAAAAGGCCTACTTGACCAAAAGGAGGAAAAAGAAAGGTAACAAGCTGAGAGAGTCGAGAGGTTATCCTGAAGTTTCCTCTAATGCAAGCTCCAGCTAGGCATCCCAAATAGCTGCAATACACCATGCCCTTACTAAAAGTAGTCCCCAAATATCTAGGTCCCTATTTGAAATTCTGTAAAAGATTCACTTGCTGGGTTTTATCTCTCAGAAACTTAAATCCACCAGACTATTCCTTTGCCAGACAAATCCTAAAACCCAGAAGCATCACAACAGCCTCTTTAAGATCAACAATCAGATGCCCTCCCTTCCCCATACTGTTGACACCCTCATTAATATGAACAAGTTAGGGACCTCAGTTCCTAGACACTGCTAAAGATGGAGAAAGATATTAAGTGAGAGGAAAGGGTAGAAACAAACAAGATAAGATTTAACAAAGGTCTATGAATACTGAAACTTTATATAATTACATATATACCTTTTGGATGCTGGGGTGTTTGATAGGCTGTAAGAGGGTAAATGACATGGTGGAACTGTGGCCTATGGCATCCTTTGGGATTTTCTCTATGGCTGCTCATTGAATTTTGCTTTGGGGGGTCTTTGCCTTTCTGTATATACCTGGTATTGCATAATGGGGAAGGGAATGAGACTGTGGAACTGTAACCCATAACAATTTTTGAGGTTACCTATATAACTGCTTATTGATGCTTTACATTGAGAGTTGACACCTTTCTGTATGTATATTTTACAGTAATGGAAATGGCTGAGGCTGTGGAGCTGTGACCTGTGACATTATTTGAAATTTGCTCTCCAGCTGCTTGTGGAATCGTGCTTTGATGGTTTTCACTGTTATCTGTATGTGTAAAAGTTCACAATAAAAAAAAAAAAGATTTTCCAACCAAGTAAACATCTCTACCTATGGTCTCACACAGAAGTCGAAGTTTTAAAATACAGTCAATATCATCCTCTACCCTTTAGTCTGATTTACCTTAGTCCGAACCAAGTCCATTTCATTCATATCTCTAACTGAAATCTGATCTCTTTTTTGCCTTCTTTAACATTTACTGTATGGGGTAATGTTGACATTCATAGCTACTGAACTCTAGCTCTGGGTCTCAGCTGTCACACAGATACCTGAAGTTCCAGGGACCAACCAGGTTATACACAAGAGTGTAGCATCTCAGAATCTAGAAATAACCGTTACAACTCAGGAACAGAGTTCACTGCTGTAAGAGCCTACAATCTAAGACCCATTACAATAAGCCTTCCCCTGATAACCTGTGCTCTCAGATTCCATTCTCAGAGATTACACATTATAGTTAGTCCATATTAGTGAGGTATTATAATGTCTGTCTTTTCATATCTGGCTTATTTCACGCAACATACTGTCCTGAAAGTCCATTCACCTAGTTGCATACTTCACAACGTCATTCCTTCTTGCAGCCACTCAATATTCCATTGTATGTATACACCATAGTTCTCCATTAGATTCTTCAGTTGATGTATCCTTAGGCCACTTTCATCCATTGTAAATCATACAATGCTGCCATAAACACCAGTGTACAAATGTGAATTCCTGTCCTTGCTTTTACTTCTTCCAAATATATATACAGTAATGGGATTGCAGGACCATATGGCATCCCCATACTTAGCTTCCTGTGGAACCACCACACTGCCCTCCAGATGGGTTGCACCATTGTACTTCTCCACTAGCAGTGATTAGGTATATCCCTCTCTCCACATTTTCTCCAGCTCTTCTACTACTCTGTTTATTTTTTAAACATCCAATCCTAAATAAACAATAAGTGGTTCCCAGTATAATCACTTAGCTATGCATTCACCACCACAATCTATATATGGACATTTCCATTTGTTCTGCAAAAAAAAAAAAAAAAAAGAAGAGAAAAAAACAGAAGAAAGAAAATAAAAGAAAAAAATGACAAAAACTAAAGAAAATTTAAAAATATAAAATATATAAAAATATATAAAAATAAAAATACAAAATTCATTAAAAATTTCAGACAACAACACTGTCACTAAGAATCCCATACCCCTCCCTTATAGACGTAGCTTTGGTATGTTGCCTTTGTTACAATTAGTGGAGGCATATTACAATATTACTGTTAACTTTAGACTCTAGTTTGCATTGATTGTATTTGTCCCACTATACCATCCCATTGTCAACACTTTACAAAGTTAACATTCATTTGTTCACCCTCATGTAAAAACATTCTTATATTTGTACATTTAATCGCCATCATTGACCACTCTAGTCTTCACTAAATTATATAGTCCCAGTCTTTAATTTCTATCTTTCTGTGTCCTACATGTGTCTAGCCTTCCTTTTTCAACCATACTCACACTCATCTTTGTTCAGTGTACTTACAATATTTTGCTACAATCACACACTATCATGCTATCTATTTCTGCATCTATACAATGTATTGCTGTTGAACATTCTATACTCCTTCACCATCACATGCCCGATCTCTACTCTGTGTCTCCTGATAACCTGTGTTCTCAACTTTAACTCTCAAAGTTTGCTCATTAATGTTAGTTCATATTAGTGAGACCATACAGTATTTGTCCATTTGTTTCTGGATAATTTCACTCAACATAACATCCTCAAGGTTCATTCACATTGCTATATGCTTTGTGACTTTATTCTGTCTTATAGCTGCATAATATTCCATCATATGCATATACCACAGTTTGTTTATACACTTGTCCATTATTGCATTGTTGGACATTTGAGCAGTTTCCATCTCTTGACAATCGTGAATAATACCACTATAAACATTGGTGTGCAAATGTCCGTTTGTGTCTTTGCCTTCAGTTTCTCCAAATATAAACCTAGTAATGGTATTGCTAGATCATAAGGTAATTCTATGCTTAGCTTCCTGAGGAAATGCCACTGCCTTCCAGAGTGGTTGTACCATTCAACATTCCCACCAACAGGGAGTAATGTGCCTCTTTCCCAAAAACCCTCCATCACTTGTAATTTTTTCTGTTTTGTTTTGTTTTGTTTTGTTTTGTTTTGTTTGATAATGGCCATTCTAGTAGGTGTGATATGATATCTCATTGTGATTTTTTATTTGCATTTCCCTAATAGCCAGTGAAGTTGAGCATCTTTTCATATGTTTTTGAGCCATTTGTATTTCCTCTTCAGGAAAGTGTCTGTCCATGTCTTTTGCCCATTTTTAAATTGGATTGTTTGTCTTTTTGTTGTTGAGCTGTAGGATTGCTTTATATATTCTGGATATTAATCTCTTATCTGATATGTGGTTTCCAAATATTTTCTCCCATTTCCTAAGCTGCCTTTTTACTTTTCTGGCAAACTCCTTTGATGCGCAAAAGTGTTCACTTTTGAGAAGATCTCATTTATCTATTTCTTCTTTCATTGCGCGTGCTTTGGATGTAAGGTCTAGGAAAGCACCTCCTTTCACAAGATCTTTAAGGTATTTCCCTACAGTTTCTTCTAAAAGTTGTATGGTCTTAGCTCTAATGTTTAGATCTTTGATCCATTTCAAGTTAGTTTTTGTTTAAAGTGTGAGATAGGAATCCTCTTTAATTCTTTTGGATATGGCTTTCCATTTATTGAAGAGGCTGCTCTGTCCCAGTTGCATTGACTGAGGTATGCCCGGACTTACAAATAACAATAAAATAAAATAACACTGCTGAGTCTAGTATTGTTTTTTCATAATTTTTTAAATACTTAAGCCTCATACTGATGAGGCTTAGGGATTGCCATATATTACTTGTGCTTTTATGATTTTACAACATTTTTTATTTCACTAACTAATTGAATAAAGTATATGTAGCACAAGTAACTCCTGAGTTCTAGTAAAAAGTATGGCTAGTATAATAAAGTATTTGAGAAACAAGTATAGAAAATCTCTCACAACAAGCCTCTTAATGTCCAGTTGCAGAGTTGATTGATCCATGGCTCAGCATCATCATTGAAGACAGATTTCCTTCTGCCTTGTTATGCATCCATCCTAAGCGCACTGATGGGAGTTCGTATCACAGGATGGCTGCAGGAGCTCCAGGCATCATCCCTGCTCCCTCCCCCCACACCATACACCAACATCCAGAGCCCATTTCTCCTTTTAGTTCCAGGACAGACAAGCCTTTCTCAGAACAACCACCCTCCCTCCGCTGGATGTCCTTTCATGTATCTGTGATCAGAACTGGGGAAGAAACCCCTTCCTAATCCAAACGTCAGACCAGGGAATGCATCTATATTGACTTCAGCTATTTGGTGTTGAACTAAGAACATGGCCAACCTTTTCAAAGTCAAAACATGATGTGGAAGAATACAAAAATATGAAAAAAATTTTAAAAACTGTAAAATTATGGTTATGTTGGCAAGAAAGAAGGAAAGCAGCAGCTTTGTTGAAGTAGTTATGGATCCATGAGAACTAGGAGATAGCTGGAAAGAACAAGAAAATAAAGTTTGTACTAGTCTCATGTTTGACTGTCAATTGTTATTTGGTATTTGTGTATGTTTTGAGATGACACTTTTATAACATTTCTAAGTTTCATTCAACTTAATTAATTATTGGGATTACATGACCCAGTATAGCATAGTACTTTTCTCAAGAAAAAGCTTAATTTGCAACATAGCAGAATAGACACAGAAGCATATTGATTTCTTCATTTGTTAACATTAGGTTTATACCCTCCAAAACAAATGGACTATTGGCTAAACTTCCCAATTATTTGGATAATGTTTTCACTAAGGCTGAGTGTTTAGAAATAATGTCAAGGAGTACAATACAATTACCTTGGTAATGCAAGCCTTTGCAAGCTAAAGGCAAGTGCAAGTTTTTGGGGGTGAGTCTTAGGCACAATTAAAAGTAGGCTTAGCCTCTCATTTGAAGTACAAACTTCATAAGCTTCATAAGGGCAAGCAGCAAGATTGAGTGCTTGACCTTCTAAATTGGTTGTCCCCAATGCTTGTGAGAATATTAGTGATTCCCCAGGTGTGGAAGTTTAATATTTCCACATTTTCCCCCAGTCCCTAAGGGAGTTTTGCAAATGTATTTTTATTCTCTGCCCAAGTTACTTTGGGATATGTCAGGGTTTCACACTAACCTGTATAAACCACCGGATCTCATTCCCTATTCAAAGTTCCACGTAATTACGGTATTTGAATAAACTGACTGTACAAGTTAAATTATTTAGTGTGCTACAGAAAATATAGGTTTTGCACCAAATAAACATCTCCTCCTTTGGTCTCATACAGAAGTTGAAGTTTTAAAACATAGCCACTATCGTCCTTTAACCTTTGGCCTGATTTGCCTTGTTGCTAACCAGAGTCATTTCATTGATATCTAATGGAAGTCTGAACTCTTTTTCAGCTCTTTTAACTGTTGCCATATGGGATAATTCTGACATTCATAGCTGCCGAACTCTGGCTTTGAGTTTCGGGTGTCACATTTTCTGTCAGTCATTTTTAAGTAACTTTTCCAGTAATTCAAATTTATTTTTAGTAGATCTGTTATAATTTAACTTTCTGTACTAGTCCTGTAACACCTTAAAACTGCTCATAGTCATCAGATTACCTATAAAATTTAGAGGCAGGAGCAGCTTCAGAATGGACAAGACAGAAAGAATTCCAAGGTCCCCTGTACATGGAGCTTTCTGAATTTAGGCCCGCAGATGAGTCCTCAAATGGTCTACCTATTCAACAAAATCAAAAGCCAAAGCAACCAGTTTATATTCAATCACACCAACAATATCAGAAAATATTTTAGTTTCATTGCAAGAAATTAGATGTAAATAAAATGTAAATCACGTAATTAAAATATTAATTACATTGATTAGCATACTGTTTATTGTAAATAAAATAGCATTAGTTCTAAATCTTATACGTAGGAATTCATTTAATTATCTAAATGATTCTGTGAGGCATGGTTGAGGAAACTAAAGGCTTTAAGTGACATGTGTAATGTCGCATATTAAGTCTCGAGGCTGGGAGGTGACCCTAAGTTGTCTGGATCCAAAACCCATAGACTTGCACATCAATTTTTCCTTGGGATTCTAGGCTTCTGCTCAAAATATCATTGCAATAACTTCTGAGATATTTGACTCCCTAGCACCAAATGTGAGCATGATCCTCAACTACTGTCCAGTTGGGTATGTCCTCTGAAATATGGAAGACATGGAAAGGCTTAAGGTTATGACAGTTGACAGAAGAATGAGAAAAATAAATTTAATATCAGTGTTTAAAAAATGTGGTCTAAGGATCATCCACTTCACAATCACCAAGGGTGCGTAATAAAAATGCAGAATTTTGAACTCTACCCTAGTCCTACTAAATATACCTGGGAGTAGTGAGGTGAAATATCTGAGAGTGCACTTTTTAAAAAATATGTACTAGATGTATCATCAAGTAGACAGAAGGGGATGAGGAATTTTGAGAAACATGTGGAGGCATTACGGAAAGGAGTACATGTGTTTTTGAAATTCTGAAAGAAATGGAGTTAGAAGCATTATGTGTCTTCTTCTAAACAATGTGTCTAATGTTTGCATCTACAGCAAATATCCACATAAAAATGATTCTATGTATTGCTTGTAGTTTATTTTAACTTTTTATTAAGGTTTTTGCTGCAAACTATACATTTCAATTATATTTCTTTCAAGTGGCACTGAAATATGTAGCTCAGGCACATCCTGAAGCCAAAACATTAGAATATTAGTACATGCATCAAATAAATGAAGATCATCTTGGCCTAAGACCCATGGATTGTCAAGTAGTGATGATGGCCATCCACACTACCATAATGTAGCTCTTTTAATAAGACATGTATTTGAAATATTTCCTGAGGACTTTTTCAATGTATAAACACACAATAAAATCAAGTGATTTGGGTGATTGGTTAATAATTGAATAATCTTCATAATTTCTGGACACTACATAAAACAGCAACATGGAAAGGAAATTGTGCATCCTATTGAGTTAGAAATGAAATAGCTAAAGCAAAATTAACACTTTAAGATAAGAAGGCTGAGGGAGGAAACAAGGGGAAATAAGGTGGTAAGTGCCGGTATCAAATGCTGTCTCAACCCCAGAGTGTTGGTGGGATTTTAGCCTCCAAGGTCCATGGTTTTCTCTTGCATTAGACCACATGACTTCTAAGTTCACATTTATTATCATTCTGTGGGTCAGTGTCCCTATACTAAAAAATAATAATAGTTATTACTATAGTATATTATATATTATATATTAAATATAACATTATTAAAATATATAATAATATATAATATATTATATATTATTATACTAAAAATAGTAAAGTACACAGAATATATTTATTATTTAAGCACTAGATGGCAGTAAATGTGCAACTCTGAGGTGCTTCCATGCTTGCATACTGAGGAACTGGGAGCACGGCAAGATTATCCCTGACAGCTTGCCTTCAAAGGTTATCTAGAAGGAGAATATTGACTATCATAAGAAATCACTACAGAGTATCAGGAAAATAAAATGATGTAGCTCAATAATATGGTAAGAAAAATCTTCAAATAGCAATTTAAAATGCTTTATCTGAGGTAAACTGAATTTGTACTTTCCCACTTAAGACTGCAAAGAAAAAAATACAGGCTGTAGATCTGGACTTGTAAAAAAGGATGAAAAGGCAGAGAGCTCTTACCCACATACATCATGTGTTTCTATTTATAAATGGTACATTTTTTTCCACCTACCAAGTAAGATCGAGTTAACGCATTGAAAGTAATGGCAGAAGGAGTCTCATTCCATGGCTTTTAAGGTGACTGTGTCTGTATATTCCATAGCAATACAGTCTTCAGAAATGGAAGACGCTACCAAGCATTTTCACAAAATGATTGAGAAAGGGAAATGGAAATCCTAGTTCTTGTAAATTCTGTTCGTCAGCAGCCACTTATCACTTAAACCACAGCTGCATTATTTCAGCAATACAATCATAGTAATTTTGTCTCTCTGTCCATCTAAAGTGTATCTGGTAGAGGGGTGATGATTTAATTGTCGTTATTTGCAGATTTCCAAAGTAGGATAAATTTTAAAAACATTTTGAAGTGCATAAGGATATAATTTTCCAAATATATATATATTCCACTAAATCTCTCTCTTACAGTCTAGGGTTTGATACATATCACACATACTGCTTGACATCATCTACAGAGCTAGATTTTAGATAGCATACTGCATTTCTCACTGGAATTTGTGTTTGTTTGTAATTTATGGCTAGCCAAAAGTTGTGTGGGAAATAGTTCACAGAGACAGAGTTTGTTAAACATCATGTTTGGCATGAAGAGAATGGTTGACCAATATTCTACCATTTATTTTAGTTCTGGTGATAAAAATAGGGAAGTCTTCAGGCTTGCTCATTTTGAGCCTCACTTCAGTAATATCGACAAAATCACTTGTACAGGAGAGTAGCAAATGGAAGGACTCATTCATGAAAATTGTATCATGATTAACACTATTGTTTTGTTTTGTTTTGTTTTTCTAACTAGAAACAATCTTCCTTCTCATGTTGCTCTCCATTGGTCACCATGGTTTGTGGACATTTTCAGACACTACTTCAATCACGTGGGAGCATTTTCAAAATGCTCAGTCTTGATTCTCCAGAATATTTTCAAAGTTTTCTGGGTAGAAAAGGAGGGAAGGAAAAACAAAGTGGGCTTTTAAGATCATGGGCTTTAACATTCAGGCTAGATTCAAATCACCATTCAATCTCTATCTGTGTGTCTTGTACAAATAACTTAAATCTCTCTGAGCTTTAATGTAGTTATTTCATTTTGCTTATAAATAGACCACAGTGACTCTTGTGAGGACTAAATGGGAGAATGCTTATAAAAGGTGTCTGGTACACAAAACTGCCAATTAATTAGATCAAGAAACCAAACCACTGATGCCCACAGTGATCGTTTCCTGGTTGGAAAGTGCTAATGAGTATTGGGGATAGGAGTTTTTTGTGCATTAGATTGGGTGTCACTATTGAAATGTGTGGAACTAATTTGGAAATAGTGCGCTGGGATTCAGATTCCACCCGGTGAAGAGACACAGTTGATTCTCTGGGAAGAGGAACTCAATAGTTCCTTAATGATCAGAAAGAGACTAAGCAGAAATCTAGCCAGTGATGAGAGGTATGTCTCTGACTCAAAATTCAATCATTCACCATGGATTCATCCAAAAGCATTTACTTAATATGTGGCAGACTTCATGATACATCTTACATATAGCTGATTTAATCCTCACAATAAGCATATGCATTTTGAGTGATTATTCTTACCATATCTGTTTGAGGAAAGAGAGTGCTGTGGGTTATAATATTTAAATAACAGGAACAAAATCATTTTAACTTTGTTAAATTAAATGACAAAGCCATTTTTCTAAGTTTCAATAATTATAATACAATGTGTTTAAGACAGTAAAAGTTATGGATGTGAATAGATGAGGGAAGGTAGGTACATCTCATATGTAGAGGACAGACTCAGGGAAATCTTCCTGGAAGAGGTGATTCATGGTGCAAGACTTTAAAATTAAGTAGGGGTAGGCCAAATGAAGACCTTGGGGGTGTGAGATGTAGTGGAACGTGTGCAAGAACAAAAACACTGAGGGGTGAAAGGCAGAATATGACAAAAACTATTTAAAAGGTCAGTTTTATTGGAACACAAAGTAGCTATTAGGGAGTGATGGACATAACAGTGGAGGAACAAAGTCAATTTTTTTAAAGTATCGGATGTTGTGTGGTAATGTAGATTGAAGTTTTAGAGAATACGTTTAAGAGGAAAACACTGGAAAAAGGAGGAAACATTTTTTAGCATGTTGCAAGGGTTCAGGTAAGAAATCATGAATTTCTGATCTAGGACAGAAAAGTAGAAATAGCAAAACTGTTAAAACTTGAGAAATATTGAAGAGTTAAAAGCAATAATACTTGGTGATAGATTTGATGTGAGGATTCTGAAACATGAATATTACTGCCAGACAAGGTAAAGAACACATGTTCACAGAGGTGGTAAGTTTTGTTTCAGACATGGTATATGGTATATTTAAGTTAACTTAGAGAGAACCAGGCAAGCGTATGCGTCAGACTTTGAATGTAAGTTTTTGAAACTCAGAAGAGAGATCTGAGAAAACTGACACATGTAGAAATCAACAGTCTTCAAATGATATTTGAAACCGGTAAGTATCTTGAAATCACTGAGTGAGAACAAGAACATCTCAGCAATCAAAATCATTAAGGCTTTGAAACCCCCTTTTACCAGCAAGGGAGTAGAAGTCAGTTAAGATCCCTATGTGTTGATTTTAAATTGAAAAAAGGAAATACTTTTGAGAATAACATAAGAGAGAAGAGACAAGGAGAGCAAGAGCTTGCATAGAACTCAGGAAATACAAATAAGGGAAGATGAGTCTATAACATGGAATTTCAAATATTGTTTTTCACTCTAGGAAAGGGAATTTCATGAGGAATTTGAGGTCTATTCAGCCTTCTTGATTTTCTAGAAAGGGGATCTGGAAGAGCCTAATCTGCCTAATCTATTGCTACAGGTACCAATTCAGAAGATTACTTCTGATAAATGCAGGCCTTAATTTAACAGAAAAATGTTGCATGACTACATTAAACTGTAATGTCAGCATTTACATTTTCTGGGGAACATCCTCAAGAAAACAAATGTCTCTTCCCTGATTTTGTTAGAGGCAATGCATAATGTATTCTTTTTCTACCACTGCCTGCAATTCAAATAATCTCTGCTCAAAACAACATGTAAACTTTTTGTTTCCCTGAAAATGACATGTTTCATTGGTGGTAGTTAGTAAGTGTTGCTTGGCTAGGCTTATTAATCCTGAGGTTTTTAACCATTTTATTCCAAGAAAGGAGAACAGTCACTATTATATGGTAGATGTTTAACAAATATTATTGATTTGTTGAGTATAAAATATCATCCAAGTTCACAATAAAAATGCATTAAAATCTCATCCATAATATTTATATTTGTAAAATTATAATTCATTAATACTGTACAATGATATTGTTACCAATAATATAAAAATCAATGACTTATTTATTGCATATTTATTGGCTAGGAAACATATTAGCCATTTTTAATTAATTGCATATTTAGTTCTTACAACAGTCCTATGAGGAGGTTATTGTGCTCTCCATTTTATCAATAAGGAGACCTGGCCTTAGAGAAACTAAATCACCTGTTCAAGGGGAAAGAGCCCTGAAGCAGTGAAGGCAGGCAGGTTTTACCAAAGTCATGTTGGCATTATCCTGACACAGTATTTCTCCAGGTGTGACACCTGGGTCACCTGCACAGAACCCCAGGTTGCTTCTTATAACAGGCTTAAGAATCTAGGCATTTGACACACTCCCAGTTTATTCTTATGTAGACAAAGTTTACAGATCCAGCTTCCTAAATCCTCAAGAAGAAGCCAAGCCTATCAACAGAAGAGTTAAAATCTGTGGACTCCGTGAGCTTGATCAACTTGATGAGAGTTACTGGAGGATGGGCGTTCAGTTTGGTGGTTCTTTTTCTCAGCAAACTTTACTTGAGAGCTCTCCGTGTACTTAGTAGAATAGCATATCATCCATGAAAATCTCTGGTCCACTGGGGTAAGTCTCACCAAAAACTGGGGAACACATTTTATGCAAATATCTGTGTATGAAAAGCATATGCTGATTTCATCTGTTGCTGATTAAATTGCAAAACCTGCTCTTTCTTGGGTAAGTAATAATGAAGAAATGTTTAGCTTCAAATTGTGCTATTGCTATTAATGACCTATTTGGAATTTCTGTGTATTTTGAAAATCCCCTGAATTTTAATGGGGCTGAGGTGTAGGTGCAAATAACATTGACAAAGCTTTTATGTTTCCGTAGAACTTAGATCTCCATCATGAGTAGAATCTTCACAGCCTTCTAATGGTGGTAGTCTCTTTGGGTTATTTAAGACAACCCACAGAAATGTGTTTAGGGTAATCACTTCTCCAGATAGAGTTTGCTAAAGTTATTTTCCCTTTGTAGGCTATGTGTTTGACACTAAATAGTGTTCTGCTTCCATGGCAGATTTGCTTTGACGTTAGTAATTGTGAAACCAGTAACCAAAATAGCCCTCTTATTTCTAAGCATTAACCAGCACTAAGAATCTTGGAGAATGCCAAGACCTGCACCTAATAGGACGATATATCTTATTGTCACCAGTGAACACTTTTCATTCGGTAAGGCTTACAAAGGCAAAGCAAATACAGATCACCCAAGACAGCATCCCTTGTGTGCTCAATTAATTACTAGCTTTCCTTACTGGATTAGTATAGGCTTTTGGTTAGAGAGAAAAATCATTGCCTTATTGAGGCCGTTTGTTCTGTTAAGATAACATGTTCAAAACTGTTATGTACTTAAAGACATGTAAGGCTGAACCTCATGTCTCTGAAGACAGAGCTCCTTATTAATATTATGCAATTATGCAAAAATGAGGAGTGTTGTGATACAGATTTTACTAAATCATTTGTGAAATTCTCAGTTTGAAAATGAGAATTTCTGTTTTCCTAGGGATGCTTTTGTGCCTCACCTTTTCTTCCATGTGCATTTTTATTTGAAGTTCTAGATGAAAGAATCCTTTAATGTTGCTATCAGTCATATCTGAAGACTTTTAAATATTGCTATCCTTTTAAACCAACCTTAAACCGAAAGGCAATTTTTAAAGTATTCTCTACTTGGTTTTTATTTCTGGTTTTCTTTGTTAAATTAAGATAATTTTAGCAGGTATTTCCAAAGGTATCATCAGGTTTTCATGACACATGTTCTATATACTTTTTGAATTTTTGAATGTAATAATAACTAGAAATGAATGAGAAAAATGTTTTGTTATAAATAAACCCATTTCTCCTTATTTAAATAAAAGAATCAAAAAAGACTTAATCTGCCCACTCATTACTAATATAGAGTAATAACTACAGAAATTTTGTTCCAAAATTAATTGCCATATACCTTTGTTAAGTAAGGAATCAGATTGGAAATATAAGCATTTTATATAGATAAATGTTGATTTACCTTAAGGAAGGGAGAAGGTATCAACCTCATTGAATACTGAAATTTTGCTAGCAATCACATCAAATACAGTCGCATAGATAATAAATTTTTATTCCTCCTAACAACTTTGTGAGGTAAATTAACATTGTCTCAGTTTCAGATGTTGGGAAACTAAGGCATAGAAAATTAACTAACTTGAATGTATGATATAATTAATAATTTATAAAACAGAACTCTGCTCACCTCTGCCTGATTTCATCTAATTTTATCCCATAGATTTACCCAGACAGATTACACAACCTCTAAAAATCAAGAGAGATTTTAGCAATATAGAATACTTGAAAGAGCACGGGGGTTATAAAATACATGTGTTTCCATGAGGCTTTAACCATCAATGAGTGAACATAAGTACACAAATGAAATTTGTGCTCATGCCTGTGCATTCCAGGTTTCCTCCAGCTGTGGCTAGTGGACCTTGAGGTGGGAGCCACAGGGCCTTGGGCTGTCTAGACAAAGGAGCCCAGGATTTAGTCAAAACATGGACAAGAGAATAGCCCACGGTCATCTCAAGAAGCAGTGATGGTGCATCTGAAACAGTATTGTCACCTAGAAGTCTACGTAGGGAATATGAAAATCCACTTGTTTGACTATGTAGAAGAGCCCCTGGATAATAAAATCTGCCTCTGTGCAGACTGCATCACTGAGACCACAGACATAACAGAAACTAGTGTCTTTACAAGTCACAAAACTCAATGTTCCCAAAGATTACCAGGGCCAGAGACAAGCTCTGGTGTGCTAGAGGGTATTATTAACCCAAGCCATAGTGAGTCTGAAGCAATGGAGAGCGGGCGGATGTGATGATCCACGAGCCATCGGATCAGCGAGGGCTCAGCCATGGCATGAAGGAGAGACTGAAGATACGAGGCGTGAACTTCTCTGGCACACACAACGGCATTTTCATGTTTACTAAGGAGATTCCAAGCTTGCTTTATTGTCAGTGCCTTTGGATTGGCTATTTTCCTCTGCCTGGAATATTATTCCTTGAAGTATCAACATGACTTGGCCCTCATTTCCTTCATGTATCTGGAAAAAGTGTTTTATCAGTGAAGCATTTCATGGTTGCATATGTATCATATTTTTATATTTATCACCCCCACCCCCAGTACTGTATTGATGGAGATTGAATTGTGCCCCTCACAAAAGGCATGTTCAAGCCCTAATTCCCGGACCTGTGGGTGTGAACCCATTTGCAAACAGGATCTTAAAAGACACTATTATTATTTAAGGTGTGGCCAAAGAGAATGGGGGCAGAGCTTAATCTAATACGGCTGAAGTTTTTGTAAGCAAAGGATATTGAACAGGGAAGAGGAAGACAGAAACCAGAAGAAGCCAGAGAACGAGACAGCAGAGAGGCTGTGATGGAGGCAGAGAGGCAAGATGAGGAGCTCCAAGGATTGCCAGCAATATATGGACAGAATGCTCCTACTCAGAAAGCAGCTTGGCTTGTCGAGACTTTGATTTTGTACTTCTAGCCTTCACCATGTGGGACAACAAATTCCTGTTGTTTAAGCCAACCCCTTGTGTGGTATTTGTCATGGAAGCCCTGGCAAACTAAGACATATGTTCTGCCTTATGTTTCTCCATCGAATTCTAAGAACTGATATATTATATATTTATTAGCTTATTAGTTCTTCTGACTGCAGTCCTCAAACTACTGTCTAGGACTATTTTTCTGTCTCTTGACCAAGCTGGCAGCCGTACTCCTTGTGCAGCCTCCACCCACTCCCTTGCGATCCTGATTGCCTTCAAACTAATTTTGCAGCTGTGGGTTGCAGAGGAAAACAACTTGGACTGCAGGAAAAAAGAAATGGAAAAAGGACAACTTTAGACCCTAACTATTCTAAATATCCATCCTGCCCCCAGCCTCCCCTTTCCCACTGACACCTCACTCCTTACCCTGACAGTGCCCAGGCACCTGAGAGGCTCCTAAGGAGGCCGGTCCTTAGCCTCCTCTCTCCAGGTCCTTACCTGCTCCACACGGCCTGATTACCTGAAAGGAAAACATTCTGAATCAGGTGGCTCTAATCACAACCTCGGAAAGTCACTCACCCACCTCAGTGATTGACCATCTGTACTATATTCCAATACTTTTCCTCCAACCCCCTCCCAGCCCTTAAAAAATTGTCTATCCTTTCTTTGGATGGACATGAGTTTCACTGTCTTTCTCCTGCTACAGTAGCCCCTAAGTAGCACCTTGCCTATTTAACATTGTCCGGTGCAGGTTTTTCTTTGACACTGGACTCTAATTTCCAAGAGGATGGTCATCTTGTCGGGTCTTATCACTGCTGTCTCCCCAAAGTCTTTAATAGTTCTTAGATAGTTGGCATGCAAGAAAGGATAATTCATCTTACATTCATGGTAACCCAGACAAGTGAGTCCCTCTCCCAGGTGGGATAAGGCTGGATTTTGGAGTAATGCTCTTAGTATATGACTACAGGACCCTGAACAGCAGGGGAAACAGAGCCCAAGTTTAGAGTTGGCCTTCAGTTC
Source organism: Choloepus didactylus (assembly GCF_015220235.1). Taxonomy (NCBI): domain Eukaryota; kingdom Metazoa; phylum Chordata; class Mammalia; order Pilosa; family Megalonychidae; genus Choloepus; species Choloepus didactylus. The sequence continues at coordinate 13,707,114 of NC_051322.1, forward strand.
ATGACTAGAATGGATTGGAGACAGATATGAAACAGTATGGTCCAAAACTACTGTGAGGTGGCAGACCAGTGGTCAGAGTAGAAGTGCAGCTAGCAGAGCACAACTAAGATGTGAGGAATAGGTTCAGGTGAAAAAAAGTATTAAGGAAGTAAAATTCTAAAGGATGAGGTAACCAATAGAAGGGCACAGTGTCTGTAGGAAAATGAACATAGGTAGATTCCAAACTTACAAATAGAATAAGTCTGCAAAGCAACAAGACCTTTCCCTCCTTGGCTAATTGCAAGATGCACTTATTCAATAATTAGTTACAATTATTACAGAATCTCAATGAAAGCATAAAGTATGTCAACATAATTTTTTAGAACATCATTAGATTCTCCTGATTGATAGATTACACACACAACATACACGTTTGCACATGCACAAATAAAGCCTTGTTGTAAAAGTCATGTGCAGATTATATTTCCGGGTATTTCCCCATTGAGGATCTAATTCATAGTAAATTTTATAAAGATTTGCTTTAAAGGGAAGTTGAGGAAAAATAGGAGTTGAAAATATTTATGGGAATATTGCCTTCTCTGTAAAATCTACAGCTATTCTGTAATTTTCATATATACAACATGTGTAAGGAAGAAAAACTCTTCCAGGCAGAAGAGGTGAGAAACTTAGAGGGCATCTGTGCATATTCATTAAATAACTGGATTCAGTTAAGTTTTTTGGAAGTCAAATTGTTCACAAGTGATTAGAAGTAAATATTGAATTTAGTTTGAAGTGTAGTGTTTGCCATTGTGGAAGAGACAGAGCCCCATTTTGTTACTCCTTTATTCAATCATTCCTTACTTTCCCCAGATATAACAATATGCCTAATGGGTGCAGGCATTGTACTAGTTACCTCAGGAAGTGACAGCAAATGAACTACTTTCCATTGCTGGTTAACTACATAGAATGTCAGGAGCACTCGACAGAGTAGCTGAGTTATTTGTACAAATTACTGTGATATAATACAGAAAATGCTGATGCCATAGAAATGTATAATACATACAAATTAGGGAATCATAGAAAAGGCTTTATGGGAGGCTTCAGAGGAGTTTCATTCAACTAGGGCTTCTGGAAGGGAGGGGCTAACTGTGGTACAAACATGGAATATCTAAAATCTCCTTAGGTAGCAGAAACACACTCCTACATGAAGTTCAGGTAAGTTGAATCAGGGTTAAGGAAAACTGAAAGAAGCATCTAAGGTCAGATACCGAATAGTACTAAAAAACAAGCATTTGTTTTTCTTAATAAATAGGTATTTGTTGATGTTTGATTATACATAGCACATAATTTGAAGATATCTTATAAAGCATGTCTCCATTTTTTTCTCCTTTAAGTAATTACTACTAATTCCTTACTCTAGATGTAGAAATAAAACATTCCCAATGATGAATTAAGGAAAAAAAGAAGCCCTAGCAGATATGTGGATGATTGGGGCAATAGGGATGATGCCTTATTTGTCAGTTAAAGCCAGGAAGACTTCTGCTCTATCCTTGAAAATATATTTAAAGGATTTTCTCCTCACTAGCATCCATAGCACTCTGCAAAGATTTCCCTAAGCCTCTCCTTATGCTAATATTATCATGATGACGCACTTGAGATTAAATAGAACTAAATGTCAAGGAAGTTTGATAATCATTCTCTGAAAAACAATTAAAATTTTTTAAAACATTTCATTTAAAAATTATCTATGACAAACATTTAGGAGCAAGCTAATAGATTTAGTATCTATATTTCTAGACATGACATTATTTGAAAAGACAAACCCATTTTACTTCTTTTAAAGATTAGGTTACAAATATACCCTAGGTCAGTGATTCTCAAATATTAGGATACAGAGGAATAATTCAGGGAGTTCAATAAAAACACAGTTTTCCAGGAGAAATTCCCAGAGATTAGAAATCCAGAAGGTCTGGGGAAAGATTGGGAATTTTAAAAAAATGTCTCTAGTAATTTTGAGAGTTTGGTATACATAGCACTTCTTGAGAAATAGTTGCTAGTCAACTACAAAGAATGTCACAAGGATTAGATTTTTGTTTGAACTCACGTAAGGGTAGGGGGTTATTCCCTCGATAAAGGCAGAAAGACAAAGCTTAGAAATCTGATGACATTTGACTATATCAGAAGTCAAACTGTAATTTAATATGTGTATTATCATACCTCAATAAAGAGTCAAGGTATAGAAAGGGGCCATCTGTGCGTAGCAAAAGAAAATAAAAGTTAGAGCACATCTTGTTCACCGGCCTGATTACTAAAGGGTGCCAGCTAATCAGATATTCTAGTCTGATTTAGTATCCCTCTAGTGGATAACTATTTCAGGAGATGGTGATGGCTCTTAAGACTATCCAACTAATTCTTCTTTATTACATTTTCACCAAACAATTTTATAATTAACTTCCACATAGATTTCTCCATTTAGTGACCAGGAACCTACTTTATTGTTGGTCTAGATTTCATCTTAAATTGATAAGTTGACATTTTTGTTTCCATATGGTCTTTTGTGAACAAGTGTGAGTGACGCATGTAAACCAGATCAACAACAGATGCAAGAATACATTTCACTTTCTGCTGCTGCAAATTTCAGAGGCTGGCTCTGGATTTCTATGGCCATATGAAGGCACTAAAATCTCTCCAACTCATATTACCAATGTAATTTTTAAGTCTTTTAATAAACTCTTTTATATTATTCTCAGAATGCTTATTTTCCCACTATTTGACTGATATCTGTGCTTCACAATACAAAAGCATGGTTCCTTTCCTTTTTAAATCAGATTAGATGCTTAGAAGTGGTTTCAAATAATCTAATAAATTTTAGATACTGCTTTGCTTACCTTGCTCCTCCTAACAACGTGGAATTGTTCCTTATTCTCTCAAATTGTCTGATGTGCTTTGTTCGGAGAAGTTTAAATTGCTAAAGGGATCTTAAGATTTAGGCTTAGAGCTTAAACTAATTTTTCAACAAATGATAGTATTCATCATGGTGGCAAATAGCAGCCTCCAGTATTAAAAACAGAAAGGCAGGAGGATTACCTAATCTTTTTTTTTTTTTAATTTTAAACATCACTGTGGCTTGGTCACATCTAATGCAGAGCACTTCCTCCCAAGGGAATAACCTGTGAATCCAGGCTCACCCACAGCCACCTACTCATGCATCTGTGACAGGGACAAGGCCATCTTCCATGCTTGTCTGGATGCTTCATCTCAGTGTCCATTTGTGCTAAGACTGATGGTTCTGTGAGTGAGTGGAAAGATCAAACTGCTTTATAATGCTGTGTCAGTCAGATCTCAAACTTTGGTAGCATTTTAATGGGAGATTTTGCCCTTGGATGAGTGCTCCTTATGAAATAAAAGGCACAGAATAAATGCAATTCAACATGCAAGCCTTACAATTCTTAGAGTGTAAAAGAAAAAGCCATGGGCCCGTAAAGTGCAGTGCAAACACACTGCTTATCATTGAACAATCGAGACATTTAAGGATGACATAACTCTTGAAACATTAGATTAGTTGAAAGGATTTGTTCCATTAAGTTTTAGACAGTTAACATTTCATATAGAAAAAAGGGTAATTAGTACCAAAATTGTCTTCAATCCCAGGAGAAATTTTTGGCTTGAATACTGCCTAAAGCTGTGCCACACAAAGGTTAGTGTTATTTATTGCCATGCCTTCCATCTTTAATAGGAGTCTATTCAATAAAAATTACCAAGAAGACTTTTCTGCTGCTTTCCCAAAATCAATGACTTGAAATAAGTCCATCTGTTAAAGGCTCAAATGTCTTTTTCACAGATAGACTTCTACCCAAGATACAAATTGCTTTTTTTTTTTTTAAGAAAGAACACTGGTGAATAATGATTTCATTGTAGGGGAATAAAAGTGTTTAAGGACTAAGGATGGGATACTTATAGTGAGTTTATACAACACAAAATGAAAATAATATACATTAAACAATTGAAATTAAAATTGAAACTCTTAAAATGCTGTAACCTTTATGACCAAAAATAATAAAATTTTTACTTAGTAACAAACTTGATTTTCATGTGCATGCCAAAAGACTATAAATAACCCAAGTAAATATTCAAATTTAAATGATACTGTAACAAATAATTACGTCTATATTTTCTCCCCACTTACATTGAAATACTTGAGAATAGAAGCTCATTAGCAATTATATTGCTAGCTCCACTAAGGGTAATATGATTCATTACTTCTACTAATAATTTGTGAGTTCCTACCATGTGCTACTCCAAGCATAAGCTGCAATAAAAAGTCATCATTTCTACCTTATATAAGGGGAAGACAGAGGAAAATAATAATTTAAAAATATACAAGAACTATGGGAATGTTGCATACCATAACAGTCTTTTTGTAGACTTCTTAAGAAGCAAGTATATCACATTCCTCCATGAAAAACTATAATTATGTAAATTTCATTCTAAAATTTAAAAAGATAATGCAGTGACCACATAATGACCAAACTATTTGCTGAACACTAATTTTGACAGTTTTTTCTTTAAAAACTTTATATGATTTGAAGGCTTTCAAGCTATTGTAATGTTTTATTTTCTTTTATTTTAGGATGAAATTGGAATAGTGATTGTGCTCCTTAAAGGGAATTTAATTATAAGCACCCCTCTTCCCAATGAAACTAATTTAATTTAAATTGTTTTAAATTAAACCATTTTTTTCACTAGGTTTGGGTTTATTTTTGACATTTCTCTAGTCCTCTTACAAGGAGTCTGCATAATCCAATAAACCAAGGAAAGCGATCCATTCTATCTTTGATGGGTGGTTACTACAGCAGTTATTTCAATAATCACAAGCTGAATTTCAAAAATACCTTGATATATAGAATACCATAGCTGAAGATTCTTTGAAAGTAATAACTTAAAATCATTCCATTGTTCAGATTATTAAATTGGAGACATAAAGGCTTATACAAATTTCTCATGGTCACCCACATATGCAAGATTTTTCCCCTCTGCAATTCTCTTCATTCTTTTGTACATTGCCACTATAACATATGGTAGCATTTTCCATCCATCTGAAAAATTTCCTTCAGTATTCCTCACAGAAAAATCTACCAGTGATAAATTATGTCAGCCTGAATATACATGGGAAAGGTTTTAGTTTGATATATTTTTTTTTCAATGGATAGACTTGCTGGCTATAGAATTCTAGTTTTGAGTTTTTAGTGCTTTTAAAAATTTTTCCCATTGTCTTCCAGATTGCATTGTTTCTGGTGATAAATTTGCAGTGTCTGTTATCTTTTTGCTTCTGTTCATATTAAATGACCCCTATCTTGCCCAGATTATTGTTAAGATAATTTTTCTTAATCAGTTTTAATCAAGTTGACTATGATCTTCAATGGTATGCTTTTCTTTTGTTTATTCTGCCTGGGATACATTGACATTGTTGGATCTGTAGTTTTATATTTTTCATCAAATTTGTCAAAATTTGGTCCATTTTATTGTCAAATACCTTTTTCCTTCCTGACCTTCAACATCTTGAATTGAACGTACTTTAGACCATTTTAGTTGTCCTACAGGTCACTGAGGCTCAGGTTATTATTTTTTAGTCTTTTTCTTTGGGCTCCAAGTTGGCTAGTAGCTATTGCATTGTATTCAAGTTCACTAATCTTTTTTTGTATAATTTAATCTGTTGTAATACTATGTACTTGATTTTTATATTTTGGTATCATATTTTTCAGCTCTAGAGTTTTCATTTTCTTATTTTGTATTCTAAATATTTCTTCTGTGGGTGTTTTATCTTATTTTGAAATATTGAATATGTTTATAGTATTCATAATAGGTATTTTAAAGATCTTCCCTGATAGTTTGATATCTGTCATTACTGGATCATTTTATACTTAAAGTTTATTTTTCCCTTGATCATATGCCACATTTTTTGTGCTTCTTAACACATAGCACAATATTTGAATGGGTGCTGAACATTATTGAATTTATATTTTGAAATGCTAGTTTTTGTTGTCTATATTTAAAGAGAGTTGGACTTACTCCTGGCATGAAGTTAAGTTACTTGCTCATTAACTTGACCATTTTGAGGGTTATTATTAGGCTTTGATAAGGTACTCCTAGACATACTAATTTCACCCTAATAGTAAGGTCAAATTAGCCTTACTACAAAGAGCATGTTCCTTCTGTGACCTGACAAAAACAGTAAAATAACTAGGATCAGTAGTTTTAATGGATTTAGTGAAAAAGGTAAAAACATGCTTGAACACATGGGGGAATTGAAAAGGAAAGCAAAGCTTAAGAACTGTCAAATGATATTTAGAATAAAAATCATGACATAAAAAATGGATGTTTTCATAGAAATTATCAGTAGATGCAACACAATTGAGGAAAGAATCCGTGTAGTCAATAGGTAAGGTCAATAAGAATTAGACATTTTGAAACATCAAGAGATAAAACAGTGAGGAAAAGCATAACAGGCATCCAAGAGCCATGGAGCAACATCAAATTGTCTGGCAGATGTATAGTTGTAATTCAAGGAGGAGGAGGAGAAGGAGCAGTAGGGGAAAGAGAGACAGACAGAGAGAGAGAGAGACAGAGAGAGAGAGAATGAGAATGAATAAGGGAAAAATTTTGAAGAGGATGACCAAGAATTTTGCATTGTTAATAAAATATATCAAACCAGGAAGCTCTTAGAACCCCTAGTAATACGCGCGTGCCCGCGCACACACACACACACACACACACACACACACACACACTCACAGATAAATTATTTTCAAACTCCTAGAAACCAAAGATATAAAAAACTTGTAATTCAGTTACAGAGTAAAAGACACATTAAAACAGAAGAACAAAAATAAGAATTATAATGCACTTCTCATCAAAAACCATGCAAGCAATAAAAAAGTAGAGTAAGTGCTGAGAAAATACACTGTTGACCAAGTTTTGATGTGCAGGAAAATATCTTTCTCAAAATTAAAGAAAACAAAAGATTCTTTAAGCAAACAAGATATGTGTGAATTTACTGCCTGTGGGCTTCTGCTACAAGAAATACTAAAGGAAGGTTTTCGGTCATAAGGAATATGGTACAAGGGAAAAACTTGGATCTACACAGAATGAAAATTTCTGGGAATGGTAAACTTGGAGATAACTATGAAAATAGTTTTCTTATTTTATTCATACTAAAATATAGTTGACAGTCTAAAGCAAAAATTGTAATAATGTTTTATAGGGTTTTAAGCATATGTAAAATTATATTATATGACAGTAATATTCCAAAGAATGGGAGAGAAAATTGAAAGTATACTCTTGTAAGGTTTATAAACTTTATGGTAAAGAATCATATCATTAAAATCAATTGTGACAAATTAAAGATGTCTTTTGTAAACCCTAGGTCAAATTTTGAAAAAGAATAAGAAAACTTTATAATTTGTAAGTCCATAGTAGAGGCAAAATTGAAAAAATATACATAATCAATCCAACATATGACAGAAGAGAAGCAAAAATAGAAACATATGGAACAAGAAAAAAAAATAACTAGGAAGAGAGGAGATTCTTACAATAATTACGTTAAATATAGATGTCCTAAACTCACCACTTGGAAGACAGAGATTTCCGAAAACAAGCTCCAACTATCTACTGTTTACAAGACAGAACTTAAAATATAAAACACAAGTAGGTTAAAAGTTATAGGCTTGAAAATTTTATCTTTCAATCACTAATCACAAGTAACCTGGAATGACTGTATTGTTATCAGATATATTGGTCTTCACAACTGGGATATTACAGGGGATGAAGACTTAAAATTCCTAAATTTGTTTGTACCTAATAGTTTCAAAATACATGAAAAAGACTGATGAATGGTTACAACAAATGGCAAAGTTCACAATTATAGAAACTTTAAAAACATGTATTCCTCAGCAATTGATAGAACAATTAGACTTAAGCTTTGTAATGATGTATAAGGATATAGAAGACCTGAACAGCACTATCAACCACCTTGACCTATTGATATCTATGGAACGTTATACCCAAACACAGAATACATATATAGAACATGGAATATTTACCAAGATACACCATAGTATCCTGTGTATAAAATGACATCAATAAATTTAAAAGAATTAAAAGTCATATAATGTATGCTCTCCCACCACAACAAAGTTAAAATAGAAATAAATATGTTAAAGTTTTCTGGAAAATCCTCAACATATTTTAAAATTAGATTACACACTTCTAAATAATCCATGGATTCAAGAAACAAACATGAGGACATTATAAAGTATTTTTAAGTGAATGAAAATTATTACATATGTAATGTGTTAAACAAAGGGGAAAAAAAAGATCAGAGGACATGGAGTGGGGCAAATAAAGAAAAAGAGGAAGGAAAATAAGGGAGAGTGATATTTTATAACACATTGGGATCCCAAGACAATAGTTACAGCAGAGTTAAACTGAATTATATTATCTCTATCATTACCAATTCCTACCATAGTTCTTAGTGTATGATCGGAAAACTTGTTTTATAAGCCAAATCCACTGTAACTTCTTATTTATTTTTATTTTCTTAAAAGAAGTGTTAAAAGCACAGCTATGTTTCAGTCAATATTGTCTTGTTTTTCCAATACTTTTTTTTTATATATTTCTACATGGTATATTAATGTGCTTAAGGTAACATGCTGGCTGAGTCTTCATGATCTTATGATTCTTCATAATCATAGATTAGCTTTCATACAACTGGTACTGTTTTCCAAGTATTTTTTCCACTTCTAACCATCATTCAGAACATAATTTATGTTATGTTCCTGGTTTAAATTCTATTTACTTCCCTCTTAATTGGACCAATTCTCTGTGGAGCTGATAGGTATTTTAAAATTAAGGGCAAAACAGTTCTGATATCATTGTCACAAGTAAATATGCTAAATTAATAACCTAAAATGTTTTTGATTTGGGGTGGTGTGGTAGTTAAGTTTATGAGTTTCATTATACTATCGCATTACTTTTCTGTTATGTTAGAAATATATGATAATTGAAAAAAAAATCAATATAAAGAGTTTAGAAAGTATATGTTGCTAATGCTGTATTCATGTGTGTTTGAATTGTTATTATTATTTTTTGCATTTCCCTGTTCCTTTTCTTGCCAATTGAAAAGCCCCCTCCACCTAAGTTTAGGCTATCCAGATGTTCTCTGTAACTGGTATCCCTTCCAGTATTTCATCTAGCAGTAATCTCACTATTTTCCTTCCTATTGAAGGTACACAATCTTTTTTTTTTCTTTTTGGTCTCATATTGTCATTTTTCCTTCATTCATTTAATATCTATTCATAAAAATCTAACATTCCTTTATTCTTGACAAGTAAAACCTTTTGCTTGTTAAAAATTTCTGTTCAGCAAAATAATAAATTATTTTGAACTTTACATAGTTAATAATTATGTTCAAATTATAATATCCAGCCTCTCTATGACCAGTTGTGCCTCAGTGGTGCCTTTTGGTTCTATGTATCTGATAAGGCATCGTAAATTTCAGTCACACCAATTTCTTTGATATAGAGTGATTGTAAACTTCCTCTATGCGTTCCTTATTCCTCTAAAAGAGAGTTTTGTAGAAATATTAGTACTATAACTAATTTTCTCAGTCTATTATACTTGACATTTTGACTGGTTAGACAAAAACTATTGAAAAGCTTGAATTTCTCACTTTTCAAAATTTCCATTATCCATTTCTTAAATGAAAAGATTAAAAGAATCAAAATAGGGAAAATGATAAAACATGTCTTTAACATTAAAAGAAATACTTTTTGTTTCTTTCCACATTTAGGTCAGTTCTTATATAACAAAAATTTTGCTAATGGCATTGCTTTTTATATCTATTAAAACAAATTAATGACTCATAACACTCTGCTTCTCATTTTTTTCTCAGCTGTATCTGCAAAACACCTAATAACATTTATTTAATTCTGGTGATTAATGCTAAACATTAAGCCATCTTTCTACAATTAGAAGATAAATCATTAGACTATAATGAAATGTATAAATTCTTAAATATTGGTTTTCATTTATAACTTCTGAAGTGATTCAACATTTATATTTTAATTACATGTCCATGTTTTCTTATTTTTCTAACCCCCCCCTCAAAGAAAAGCACAGACTTTCCATTGTTCTTTTCCCTGAAATAAAGTTATCTAGAAACAGCCAAGATCTTTCCCCAGACAGATTGTAACTTCTCACCAATCCCCACTAGCATAAGAAATGCTAACATCTGCATTTAAATTACTTATTTATTCAACTCATTTATATAAAAGTGTAGTAAACCTAAAAATTTAGTTCTGGAACACTGCTCTGAACCTAGAGGACATCTCATTTCATATAGTTTCTCCAACTACTTGTCTTTAGTAACCATCAAACCAATAACCTATACAGGGCTGCTTTGTGGCATCAATCAAATGTAGCATCTTAGAAAGCCTAATAAGAAAATAGATCTAAAGTAGTGTTTTCCAAAATGGGGGAAAATCCTATTGCTATTGGAGACTATCTACCATCTCTTGAAAGCATCTTAGCTAAACTGGTTCCCTCTGGCTCCAATGATTGTTTTATACCATCTGTTCATTTAAAAGGGTGCTAGCGATTAACATTTACTAACAGCTTTGGAAACAATTTTAAGATATGTTTTCTACAATTTCAGGCACACTCAATCACTCTTATTAATTCAGTTGGGCAACCACTATAATAAATATGGCACATCTTCATATATAAAAATAGCTCTGCTAATTAACAACTTAGTTACATTAAGCAAATATTGAGATGCACTATGTGCACAGAACTCTGCTGTGTTGTGAGGCAAACAGAAAAACAAGCTGAGGACCTTTGTTAAAGAAACTTGCAAGGAATAGATTATGGCTAGAAGGAATTATAAACATCAGAAATGCAGAAGGACCTTATTAACAGAGAATGATCAGTTACTGCTATATTCTAGAGAAAGGGAATATGAAGAAGAGTTCATGGAGGAGCGTGTATTTCAGTTGACACTTACTGAATCAGATGTATAATAACAGTTAGATTTTAGGAAATAGATATTTAAGATTTGAAATGCAGTAACAGTGTGGAAATGGGTATAGTAAAAGTAAGTTCAGGAAATTACAATCATATTTTTGGGTGTGGGTAAATAATTTTTGGAAGATTATTGTGAAAAAACCTGAATAGATCATGGAGAGATGAGAAAGCCACATTAAAGCGGTTGTTAGGTTTCCTGTAGAAAATGGGTAAACACCACAGGCTACGGAGGTTATCCAACCTTTATTTTATACATATAACTTTCAGCAGAGTGAGGGGAGGAATGAAGAAAAAAGATATTTGAGGCAGGAAGACCAGAACTTGTGAAAGGAAGTGAAGGTGTAAACTAAGACGGTGGTGACGATGATATGAAGGAAGGAATATAGAGCATTCATTCTATTTATGTGTGGGTATTTGTGAGTGCGTGCATATGTAAGTGAAAATGTTAATTATTGCTCAAAAGTCTTGATATATATTATTATTATTATTACCTCTTAACCAAAAGAATTGTAGATATACACTATGGAGTTTTTTTTGGTAGGAAGCTTATCTTCATTTATGTCTGAAAACCACCACTACACACTCCTCAGGATACCTCAGTGTTGGATATCTTTATAACTTCCTGGATGGATAAGATTAGTAAATCTTTGGGTCTTGATCCTAACATGTTTACCTGGATGACCGTCATGACCTTTATTACCTAAAAGTCAGTATTTCCAGAATTGTAATTATTGATCTTTCATTTATTTCAACTTTATGAGAAGTTTTATATCTCACAATCATCTCTTATTCTTCCCCTGACATTCACTTAGTATTTACAATTTGTCACCGAGTTCAATCACTTTTTCTTTAAAATTATTTCTCATATCTATACTTCTGTTCTTGCTTTTTTTCATTCTGGTGACAGCAGATGAATTCAAATTCTCAGCAGTTTGATATTTTTCATCTTTTCTCTACTCCCACAAAAAAAGTCTTACACAATATTGCCATATTAACCTTCTAAGTGGACAGAGGGGAGTGGGAGGCAGTGTGGCATTGTGATTGGCATCATGAGCTAAGGTGTCAGGGAGCAACTCGTTCCAAGTGCAAGTTCTACTGCATTCTAATTGCAGTGTGGATCTGGATGATTAGCCTCATCTACCTTTGTTTCTTCTTTATAAACAGGAAAGTAATGCTTTTTTATTCCTTGCAAGTTTCTTTAACAAAGATCCTCAGCTTGTTTTTTTGTTTGCCTCACAACACAGCAGAGTTCTGTGCACATAGTGCATCTCAATATTTGTTTAATGTAAAATAAAAATCTGTCAACACTGCCATGCAAAGGCTACACAACAAATGACTCTAACAGTCAGCGGCATACCTCATAGGCAGTTACTTCTTACTCCCATGTCTTCAGAATAACAGCATTTCAGCTCCACTGTACTGGAATTGCCTGTAACCTGCAGGTTCTGTTAGTCCATTTGGAATTGATTTTCTATTGAGGCAATAACAAATTACAACAAACTTTTGTCTTAAACAGCACAATTTTATTGTCTTACAGTTTTGATGGTTAGAATTCTGATGTTGGCAGGCTGCATTTCTCTTTAAGGAAGAATATGTTTCTGGCTCATTCAGATTGTTGAAAGAATGAAATCCCTGAAGTTGTAGGACTGAGATCCCCATTTGCTTGGAGTCTGTCTGCTGAAGGCTGTTCCAAGGCCAGCATGTTCTCCACAGAAGACGTGCAGTCTCCTCATGGAGGTCCAGAAGGAAGATAGTGCTTATTGCTAAGCTATCACATATTTTTGTTAAATTGTTTGGAATATGCAGTGGGAAACTAGGATGATCTGTGTTAAGGACTTCACTATTTTGCCTGATAGAGAGTTGGCTCTTGATTGTCTATTGCTTTCTAAATTAGATTTTCTCACTGAGTTGGAAGAGTGATCCAGAGAGATATGCTTTATCCTTAACCCAGTTTCATTCAGTGGTAACATCTTACAAAATTATAGTTCAATATCACAACCAGGATATTGACACTGATACAGTCAGGGAGCAGAACATTTCCATTTTCATAAGGATGGCTCATGTTACCCTTTTATAACAACACCCACTGCCCCTGGTAACGGCTTTGTTCTCCATTTCTCTAAGTTTGTCTCTTGCCTCTATTCTGCCTTTTAACCCATTCACTGATTATTTTATTTGTTTTTGTATTTTCTCATTCAAAAAATTCCATTTGGTTTTTCTTTATATCTTCCCCCTTTTTTGTTTTCTCCTTCTTTGTTCAGGTTTTCTATTTTCTCCTTTGTGTCAGTTGTTATTGTAATTAATCATTGAAGCACTTTTAAGATGGCTGCTTTAAAACCTTTGTCAGATAATTTTAACATTTCTGTCATCTTCATGTTGCGTCTCTCGATTGTCTTTTATAATTCAGTTTTAGATATTTCTTATTCTCGGTGTGACGAGTGATTATTTTATTGAATTCTGGACATTTTCACATTACGTTTGAAGAGTCTGGATCTTATGTAAACCTTTAGTTTTAGCTGTTTTTCCTGACACCACTGAGGCAGGAAAAGGAGGTATTATGTCTCAAAAGATATGTTGAAGTCCTAATCTATAGTGCCTCAGCATATGACCCTAGTTAGAAATAGGGTAGCTATGGATGGAGTTAGGCAAGTTAAAATGAAGTCATTCATTCTGGAATAGGGTAGACCCTTAATCCAATATGACTGGTGTCCTTACGGGAGGGGAAAGGGACACGGTCAGACATGGGGGAGGGGGCCCTGCGATGCCTAAAGAGGAGATGGAAGCCCAGGTCTTGCCAGCAAAAGGCCAGAAGCCAGGGAGAGGCAAGGAAGGCATTTCCCCACAGATTTCAGACTTTTTGCCTCTAGAATTCTGAAATAATAAATTTCTGTTGTTTTAAGCTGCCAGTCTGTGGTACTTTGTTATGACCGTCCTAGCAAGCTAAAATAAAGCCACTGCCTTTTTACTTCCAGTTGGAGGTAGAAGGTCCACATCACAGCTGGGCAGAGCAAGGGTTCTGGCCCTCCATGGCCTCCACCAACACTGCAGTGGGAACAGCTTTATTCCCACTGGGTAATAAGAGCTGACTCTCCACGAGGCCCCCTCTGACACCATCTGGGTGGGAGGGAAGCGGTGGCGCCCATGGCTCTGCAGGGTGGAAGTCTGGGCTCTCTGCATGGCCTCCATTGACAACAGAGGGGGAAGAAGAGGCCCGGCACTGTCCAGCAGGGAGGGGATTCCTGCCTCCCTAATTGGCCTCCTGTGACAGTATTGCCAGGGTGCCCTGCTAAAGGCTTGCAAGGGTAGGAGATTGGGTTTACTCCTTGGTCTTCGGTAGCAGCAGTGGGGTGGGGAGCTGTTTAATAATTATATGATATCAGGTGTTAATACAATTCTTTGACAGTGGGACACAACACAAAGACATTCAAACAGAAGAATGGTAGAACTCTTTGTTACCCATAGGTCTGAACAAGAAGATTGCCAGCAGGGCAGGCTCATGCTGGGGTGACACCAGAGGGAAAGGGTAACAGCAAGATGGAACTGTAGGAGGCAGCTTATGGATAGCAAGTGGGATGGAGTTCATTAGGTTTCATGGATATTTCATGGATTGGGTATTTTGAATAATCCCATGTCTCCAGGAAAGAGAGGCCATGCCAAGATGTTTGATATCAGGGGCTTCTGGCAGTTGTGTGTGTGTTATACACCAGGAATGTTCAAACCCAGTAAGGAAGATGGTTGAGGTGTGGGCTTAGCAAACTCTCCATGAAGGGAGATATGTATTTTAATCTGCCTTCAAAACTGTTTCAAGACAGCACTTCTGAAATACCATATTACAGGGCTACAAGTTTTTGGTTACTGTTGGTTATTACTTTTAATTTTTAGATGTGGCATTACACCAAACTCTTCACTGACGCACTCTACTTAAAGAATAATGAAAAAACAAAACAAAACAAAACCAAACAAAAACCAACTTTATTCACATGCATTCCCAATGTTTCTATACTCCTGGTCTACTGATCTAAGGGCAATATACCAATTTGCTCATAGTTTCTGCTCTGTGTATACTATCAAAGTCCTTCTTCATTCATTTAAGTCCAGTTATGTCATAATGCTTAGCTCATTGACTTCCTCCTTACCAACATCTGCCATGAATATTTTTCTTCAATGAGATTTCTGGCTTTCTCCTGAAATGTTCTCAGGCTATTCTGAATATACACAGATATATATTCTGAAAAAAAAAAGTATATATATATATATATATATATATATATATATATATATATAAAACCTAGAAAATCATAAGATTAATGAATTTTTAAAAAACTAACTCGACCCTTTAAACCACCAAATAAAACTTACAACATGCACAACATCTCCATTTACTAACACCTCCAAGGATAACCTCTATTCTGACTTCCAACAACACTGATTAGTTTTACATGTATGAAATGGCATTAAATGGACTTTTACAGCATGTACTTTTTTTGTACATCATAGTTCAGCATTATACTTATGAAATTCATTCTTGTTGCTGGGCCTGGTTGCAATTCATTTATTTAAATTGCAGTGTAATCTTTCATAATAAAGTATGCTACAGATTAGTTATCCATTTGTGGTAGATTGAGCTATGTACCCAGGAGTGGGGATGAGGGGATGGGGGGTGGGAAACGACAAATAAGCGTGTTCCTAATCTGCATTCCTGTGAGTTTAACCCATTTTAGACTTTTTGAAGATGTTATTTTAGTTAAGCTGTTGCCCGACTGAATGAGGGTGGGCCTTAATCAGGATTCCTAGAGGCCTTTTTAAGTAGAAGAAATTCAAACATAGTGAGAAAAAACCCACAGGTTGGAGCCCAGCCGGAAGTCACCAGAAACAAAAACCGGAAGAGAAAGGAGAGGCTATCACCCCGTGACCCGAGGCAGAGATTCAGGGCAGGAACCCCAGGGACTGGGCAAGTCAGTCAGGGGAGTGCCAGCTTCCCTGGGAGCAAAGAGCCTTCCAGCCTCTGAAACTGTGAGCCAATGAATTCCCGCTGTTTAAGCCAGCCCAAGGCTTGGTATTTGCTAGCAGCCTGGAAAGCTGAGCCGCCATTCTGCTGTTAAAGAACAGTAAATGTAAAACAAACATTAAAAGGCTGTGAAAGATGGATAAAGGTGGAGAGAGGAAGACAGAAAGCATCTGAGGACGTGAGGACCCACGGAACAGGATAATGGTGAGTTTCTTGGTTTTTTTTTTTTTTGCCTCGTATTTCTGTATGTTCTGTATATTCTGATTGTGGCAATCAAGGAATGCCAGTCTACACGGACCAAAAATCCCCCAGCAAAAGCTGTTCTCTTTAGCCAAAGGGCCAGGAAAGGAGAAGCCCAGCACGACAGAAAACTGTTAGAAAAGGATTACTCTACTGCAGCCAAACATCACCAAAAAACCCCAAAACCAAAAAACCAAACCAGAACAAAACAAAAACAAAAACAAAACAAAAAACAAGGAAAACAAAATGATGACCTGTCTTAATATTTCCCATGGGGTGATAGCATACTAGCTGTTGGAGAGCTGAAAGGGCTATAAGACATGATGCCTCGTCTTAAGGACTAATGGCTGAAAGGTGATTATTTTATTATTTCAACAGATAATTAAAGTGTACCTAATATGTTCCAAATAGTATATGTTAGTGAATTCAGACAGGTTAAAAAAGCTTGCATTGTCCCTACTTTCATGAAGCTTACATTCAGTTGCTAGAAATCATTTAGCAGACAAGAATGCTATAGGGTAATCTAATATAGAGGTAATTTAAATTAAAGTAAATATGAAAAGTGTAAATCAGTTGAAAGATTCTGTTTAAATAGGGTAGTTGGAGAAAAGCTCACAGAGGAAGTTTTGAGTGTTGATGTAATCATTTATTTAACAAATTATTGTTGAGTACCAGTTTTATATTGGATAATATTCTGAGTCCAGTTGTAGCAGCGGTGTATAAAGTAGAGCTTATACACCAATTCCACTGGAAGAAGTAGCCAATTAACCAATTAAAAATAAATACATCAATGTCCATTTCTAATTAAGATAACATTTGCTTCAAGAGATGAATATTCTACCTACTACAGACAGAAAAAAAAAAAAAGATACATTCCAATTTCATGCAGTCTGAGACTATAGGAGCAACAAGGATCAGATGTAATAAAATTCCAGTAGGTGTCATAGTTGCTTGATGAGAGGACATTCTCCAGCTACCTTTTTTCCCTAGGTAAATTTACTGTTGCTTGTTCAGTTTGGGGATTAGAATTGTCCAGGCAGCAAGATGCTGGTGGCAGCAGAGAAACCTGCAAATATTGGGCCTGGTATGACAATTTGGAAAATGTAGCATCCAATTGGGATGTGAATAAATATAAAATACACATAAGGTTTCAAAAATTCAGTATGGAAAAGAAAAACATGTAAAAGAGCTCTTTTTTTTTTTATTTTTAAAATATGCTGCCATGATACTATTTTGGAAGTGTTTGATTAAAATGTAGAATTAGAATGAATTTCCCCTGTTTCTTTTTACCTTTTTAATGTGGCTACTAAGAATTTAAAAGTACATCTATTTCTATTGCACAGCATTGTTCTGAATCCTTTTTGTATTCTGTTATTGTATGTTTTATTTATGTAAGCCTTAGTGGTGCATATACCTCTGTCTTGATCAGTCATATTGCTTCATAGAACTGGGGGGCAGGGATGCAGCACAGCTTTGCTGACGTTCCTACTGCTTGCTATGCTGTGAGTAAAGCAGTTCTGTTTCTAACACAATCTCTTGTCTTTTATTGGCATCCCTGGGACTATGGCAGGCTAACTTATTAGGTTGGTTGGCTATTTTTGTGAATGTTCCGTTGTGTCTGGCATTCTTCTGCTTTGTTAAATCTATTTAAGCAAGGTAACATGCCGACATCAGGTCATATAGATAACACATTGTTCTAAGAATGTTTTTGAAAAATTAACAAGGTTTGCTGTAAAGAATAGGTTTTAGATGAATGAACAAAATGCTGAACTGAGGGTGGGGAAAAACAGAATTCTTGCTACTGCTTAGACGATAATTAGATATTAGAGTAAAAGAAAAAGTGGTTACTATTCATTGAGTAATTACTTTGCATGACTAAGTTAAGTTGCTAATTTAACCTTCAGTTATTATTATCAAATTGTAGATGTGGAAACTTAGAGTGTAGTTATGTAGTTCTCTCTGGTTTACAAGGCTCATAGGAGACAGAGTAAGTAGAGATTTGAACCCATACTCTTCAATGGCTTGTTGTACAATGAAAATATTATGAATATTAGAAACGGATATACTTGTGTTTATATCTGGGTCTACCATTATTCTATTTGTGGCTTTAGGCAAATTGCTTAAACTTCTATGTTTTATTTCCTACAATGGTGGTTTATTGTACATAACTTGCAGGGTATTTATGTAAATTAAACTAGATTGTAGAGGTGGTACCTTTTCACACAAGGCTTCTCATATTATTGGTTATCAGTAAATTTTGGTGTCCTTTTTCCTCTGTGTGAGGCTTCCTCTGTTTTATGGTTAACGTTGTAGGTCTTCAGTAAAGTGTTAAGTTTATGTTCTCGTTTGTGTAACAGATTTTTCAAAGTTATTTTGCACTTCAAGATCTCATTTTTTCCACTGTTTAATTCAACAATAAAAGTGAAAGAACTTTAGATTACCATATTCTGTGCTTTTTGAAATAACTCTCAAAATAGAGAATTAAATGAACATTTCCTGATTCTCAGATATACCTAAAATAAGTGGTGGATGTGGTCATATAATTTATTGTTTGAAAAATGACAATAATATGCTTACGTGAGCAACTAATTCTTAGAAGAGAGATATTATCATTCTTCATTACTGGTGATTATAAAATCTAACTCTCTTTTAGCACATATATAAAAATTCTGACTTCATAATGATTTTTCCATCAACTAACAATGTGTTTGTTATAAAAGAAACTATAATGCCTTGATGAAAATACTGAATAGTTCATAAAATCCATGCAGCTTGAATTAGCCTCATAATCTCTTTGCAGTTAGAGAACAAAGTGGTTTATGTTATTGCATGTATTATTACTGATTCTGATCATTTAATTATCAGTTAAGTTTAATCTAAATATTAACTTCGAAAGCTCATACATATTTTACAACAAATATAAACAAAAAGACACCTTGGGGAATGGTTTACTATATTGATATAATTAAACTGCAGGCTGCCAATTAAGAACACGTATTGTTATGAATTGCTAAGCTTAAAGACAGAAAAAGAAAATTACATAAACTCAAAGAAAACTAACCAATTCAAAATTGAAATGAACAATGTTAAAGTGATAGCTTGAAGCAAACAGCATGCATGGAATTTTGTCTATACAGAAGTAAGGCAATCTTAGACCATCATAAGATAAATATTTTAATTAAATAAGCCAGTATTAAATAATAAAATATTCTCTTTTGAATTTTGGACTAAATTTTTATGTGATGGTGAAGTGTAAATTTTAGAATACTAAGCATGGAGGTGAGCATCAAATGTATCTTTCTAGGAGGCATATTTTGAAGTTTGAACTCATATCTTTTTGTTCTTTAGCATGCTATTGGTTGTAATTTTTCCATTATTATCACATTGTGTAGTGAAGAATATGACCATAGATATTTGGATTTGAATACTTACCTTGCTATTTGCTCTCTGAATCCCACTTATAAGTTCTTAACTTCACGGAGATACAGTTTCCTCCTGGACCTATCTCACAAGACTGTATGGTGTGAATTAAATTATCATGTGGACTATTTGGCATGGTGATTGATTCAGTAATAAGCTTCCCAACCAAAATGGTTCTTGTTTCTAGAACCGCATGTTCAGTTGTTTCAGTATTCCCCAAAGCCTGACCTCTGGATGCTTGGCAAAGAGTTATCATTCCCCCTAACAATGAATATTTCCAGCTGCCAGAGGCAGTGTTGATTTGCTCAATTAAAAAATGCTTTTGGACGAGCGTCTACAGTTAGGAACTCCATGTGATTTTTCCACTGTCAAAATCTGAGGTGTGCCTTGCTTCTTCATTGGCCAACTGTGTACTTTTATTTTGATATGACAGAAATTACCACATTTGATCTTTAGAGGGTTTTATAGCAACACAAATCTGTAGAATTTCCTCATGGATTTCATTTAGATTTTTAATTTCCTAGGAAAGGGGAATTACAAAGAGTCTATTTGAACTGTCTTGCCACAAAGGCCCTCATTCAGTGAGACAGGAAGAGAACACATCTGTTCAAGTTGCTGAAATGTCTGCTTCAGCTTTGCTTCCAGAAACTGAGACTGTAACTATGGAATATATTCATAGACCTATTCTGCCCATTGTGAGATAGATTTGGGACAAAGTTTCATGTATCCAGCATCTTTATATCTGGTGATTTCACAGGAAATTCAGGCCAACCACTGAGTTATTTTTTGCTCAGATTACCTTTTCCATTTGTCTCCATATTCTACATGATATTCTCTACTACGCATTGTCAGATGGCAGCCACAAGCAAGAAAAGCCCATTCTGTTTACATTTTAATTGGTCTTTTATTTTTTTTTTCCCTTGATATAACCAGTCCCACTGTGAGGATTGATTATTATCAGTCGCTGATCTCCCTGTTCCTAAGACTTTTATTCAGGCGTTCGTTGTCTGCCAGGGACTCTGATCATCAGGAACCTCACCAAGCAGACTCCTCATTCTGGCTGTCCAGACCATTTCACTCTTAGTTTTTATTTGCTTCTCTTATGGGATAACTGAATTCATGGCCCTTAGGAGACTAAGGACTTAGGAACTGGCATCTTCAGTTCTATCCCATTTATACCAAGTTATTGACTGGTTACTAGAGTTCAAGATGAGATGGGTTTCCCTTATTACCATTTTTTTTTTTTTTTTTTTTTTTTTTTTTTTAGTATATATAGGTATGTTTCTAAATATTGTCTTCTTTTTTTTCAAATTCTCCTTTTGCCCAACTCTGAGCATTTTATCAAGCAGAGAGAAAGAAGGGAAAATGAAAGGATATGTTCTCCGTTTTTCCCCATTTCAGTCGATACTGTCTGACAACAGATGGTGATTGTTAAGGAGAGAATGAAAATGAGGCTTTTCTGTTCTCCCATATGGACTCTCCCTGGCTTTACTCATGCATCTAGCTGTTAAGGATCAGTTGTTCAATGGGTGGGACAGGAATGAATACATTAATTACTATTTTGAAGTGGTGTGCTATCAAAACTCAGTACTTTGCATGTCATCCTTCTATTTGAAGTTTCTGTTTTTTAACTATATTTGTTAAAGTTTACTATTCTGGTTTCTGATAATATGACCAAAGCTTCATCAAGAAAGGCTGTCAGTAAAATCTACATTGGTTATCACTTCATTAATGACAGTTTTCATTGATAGCTAGAAGTTCTCTAGCAGATGCTGCTGTTTTCTCTGCAGATCAGAGAATGCACTTCTGTTTTGTTTTTTGTTTTTTTTTTAGAAAATTTATTGTCATAAATTCAAGATGAAAATTTTTCTTGGGTGAGCATTTCTCACGTATTTCCAAACAAAATACATTTTTTAATTTATTAAATAATATCTAATTTACTCACCTACTGATGGATTTAATCAGTGTGATGTTACAAATGCCCATGTACTACTCTCTCTGGGATATATATAAAATCGCTCATAATTGTATTAATCAGTTCTTTTCTAGAAAATGATCTTATATTTATATAAAAATTCCACATCACACATGATCTCAACTATATTCAATTATGTATGGCATATACACAGGAATGACATCAATAATGTGTTAAAAATCACCAGTAGTGGTGAAATATAAGGAACTTTAATTCTTTATTAGCCTTTAAAAGTTATTATAGTTTGTATGTTTTATTGTTATAATATGGAAAATATTTCATTAAAATCCAAAAAGAAAGGGAATAATCATAATTATCAAGTCAAGGTGTAAACACTTTGAACATTTGAAAGATTGATAGAAATATATGGCATTAAAGGAGGAAAATAAATATTAATTTCACTATTAGAAAGGTTTAGCAAGATAAACCATAAACTGTTTTATAGTTAAAAGTAGTGAATTTAAATTGATTGAAAAAATAAAGCATATTTAGGTTTGAAGTAGTACCACATACTATTTTCATTTTATTGTCTTTTTGATAATATGTTTATTAAATACTTGTATAAATTTGGGCTCATAGTTAGACACTGACTGTGGATTATTCTTAGTTAATGTCCTTTCAGAAGGCGATTAACCTCTTCTTGCTCATAGGTATGCAGTGAGAATTGTGCCATCATCTTTGTATTGTTCACCAAAATAGATGTTACATTTAATGGGTTTTCCTAGAGTAAATATATTTTTAGTAGATTATGACTGTCAAAAGTAAATCAGTAATACTCTCCTCCCTTTTGACTGCTATAAATTAATTCTCAAAGTAAAAAAAGTAAGAAAAGAACAAAATAAATGTTGAATATCTGTGGAGATATTTTAGAAAAGGGATTATTTTAATAGAACAAATATTAGAAAGATGCTGTAAAGCTCCGATCCCTTTACAATAGGTATCCTGGTGTATTTTTACATTACTTAAGCACATTTACCTCAAGTAACGTATAGTAAGATAGTATTGGTTGTTTCTTTATTTTAGAGACATGTATTTTAGTATCATTTGAGTTTGTTCCAAGAACTTTATTAAGAATTGTAATAAAGTACTTTACTCAGCTAAATTAATCACTCTTTCATCAGTGCAACATTTGTTTAATTTCTTCCACTAATGCTCTTGATGAATCCATAAAACCTTTTATCATAACTTTATTTATGGATATATGAAATGTCTATATTTGATTAGTTCCCTTATGTTTACCTTTATGTTTAAATATACTTGTTTGGATATTAGAGACCATATCTTAGTTCCCATTTCATAGCCACCTCTTATCAAAAGGAAAAAAATAAGTAGTGCTCATGAATATTGGTTTGAGTCAATTTTGAATTCATTATGAAGTCATTGTGAAATATGAATATTGCCCAAGGAATTCAATAAATAAAATAAAATTGAGTATTCCAATTCACTTTTTTTTTTTGACTTTTAAATGGGAATTTATTAGCTTACAAATTTACAGTTCTAAGGCTGTGAAAATGTCCAAATGAAGGCATCAACAGGGTGATACCTTCTCTGAAGAAAGGCAGTGGCATCCAGGGTTCCTGTATTAGCAAGGCATTTAACCAGCATCTACTGGTCCTTCATTTCTGGGTTTCATTTCTTTCAGCTTCTGGTTCCAGTGGCTTCCTTTCTGAGCGTCTGTGGGTTCTCTCTTAGCACCCCCGGGGCCTTTCTCTCCAAGCTCTTTGGGTGTTTCTCTCTGAGCTCTCTAAGTTTTTTTCTGTCTTTTATTCTCTTCATAGAGGACTCCAGTAAAAGGTTTGAGACCCACCTAATCAAACAACCTAATTAAAAGGTCCCACCCACATAGGTCTGTCCACACAGGAATGGATTAAATGAACATGGCATTTTCTGGGGTACATAACAGCTCCAAACCAGCACATAAGAGTCTTTTAATGGTGGTATATATTTAGTTTGGATTTTTACAGTAAATATATGAACTAACACAGTTTCTGGCACAAAAGCATTCAATGCTCTTTCAATTTTATCTGTGTTATAGAGAAAAGTTAAATTTGTAAATCTAAAATTAATTGTGGCATTTCTACTCTTCATGCTAAAGTTGAATTCTAGGTTAAGTCATAAACATTTGAAACCATAGCATATGTATCCTGGGAACTTGCCAAACATTTGAGCTAGATTCCTACAATGCAATTGTCTTTGTTCACAATGCATGTCCAGTCTTTCTTTCAGTAACATAAAATTAAAATTTAGAAGTCATCAATTTGTTTCAATTGAATTTTTTTTTAATAAAAAAACTTTTTATTTTGAAATAATTTCAAACTTACAGGATAGGTGCAAATAATACAAAACCAATACAGAGAACTCGAATATACTCCTGACCCAGATACCCAGATTTACTAACTTTTGACATTTTGCCACATTTTGTTGTATCATTTTACCTACATATCTATCTATCTAATCTATTTTCTTTTTTTTAAATCTTCATTTTATTGAGATATATTCACATACCATGCAGTCATACAAAACAAATTGTACATTCCATTGTTCACAGTGCCATTACATAGTTGTATATTCATCACCTAAATCAATTCCTGACACCTTCATTAGCACACACACAAAAATAACAAGAATAATAATTAAAGTGAAAAAGAGCAATTAAAGTAAAAAAGAACACTGGGTGCCTTTGTCTGTTTGTTTGTTTGTTTGTTTCCTTCCCCTATTTTTTTACTCATCCATCCATAAACTAGACAAAGGGGAGTGTGGTCCTTCTGGCTTTCCCAATCCCATTGTTACCCCTCATAAGCTACATTTTTAGACAGTTATCGTTGAGATTCATGGGTTCTGGGTTGTAGTTTGATAGTTTCAGGTATCTACCACCAGCTACCCCAAATCTTTAGAACCTAAAAAGGGTTGTCTAAATTGTGCGTAAGAGTGCTCACCAGAGTGATCTCTCAGCTCCTTTTGGAATCTCTCTGCCACTGAGGCTTATTTCATTTCCTTTCACATCTCCCTTTTGGTCTAGAAGATGTTTTCCATCCCACGATGCCAGGTCTACATTCCTCCCTGGGAGTCATATCCGACGTTGCCAGGGAGATTCACTCCCCTGGGTGTCTGATCCCACGTAGGGGGGAGGTCAGTGATTTCACCTTTCAAGTTGGCTTAGGTAGAGAGAGAGGGCCACATCTGAGCAACAAAGAGGCACTTGGGAGGAGGCTCTTAGGCACAATTATAGGGAGGCCTAGCCTCTCCTTTGTAGCAACAGTCTTCCCAAGGGTAAATCCTGTGGTAGAGGGCTCAACCCATCAAACCACCAGTCCCCTATGTCTGTGGTCATGTTAGCAACCATTGAGGTGGGGTAGGCGAATACCCCTGCATTCTCCACAGGCTCCTCAAGGGGGCTCTACATATTTTTTTCCTTGTTTTTTTTTTAACTTTTTTTTTTAAATCAACTGTTTGAAAAATAAAAAAATTAAAATTAAAAAAAATACAATAAAAGAACATTTCAAAGAGACCATAAAAAGGGAGTAAGAAAAAGACAACTAACCTAAGATAACTACTTTACTTCTGACATGTTCCTACTCTACCCCAAGAAAGTTACCTAATATAGCAACATTTCTGTGAACTTGTTCCTACTCTACCCATCAGAAATTAACAGACCATAGTCATTCCTGGGCATTCCCAGAATGTTAAATTTACCCACGATAACTTATCTGTTCTTCCAGTTCACTTTTGAATCACTAAAACAGCATCCCATTAGGCCTTGATTTTAAAGCAGATTGTATCTTCCTATATTATGTGCTTTGTAGATTATATTTTGTATATGTTGTCACAATTAAAGTCTGGTGCTTGAGGATCTTAAATTCACATCACAGAATCTATGGAGCAGTGACTGTGGCACCTAAGAGAATTACTTATTTTGCAAAATTGACCTTAGAAAAAGATTTTGAGTACCATGTCCAAGGTTTTAATTTGGGCTTCCTCCTTACAACAGCCCTGTGAAGTGGGTATTATTCTGTCCATTTGCAGATGAGGAAATGGGTTCAGAGAGGAAAATCCCCTTTTATCTTTATATCTGGAAGCACTGTTCTAAAAGCTCTTAATATGCTGTTTTCAGGAAACTTGCTGACTTCGGTATCTACTGTAATTTATCTCTTTCATCATGGTATAGTTTCACATTTCATGACTACCTAGTTAAGACACAATCACCTCAGATATGTATGCTTGTTTTATAAAGATTAATTCTATGATCATCCACAGGTTTCTTGCAAAAACAGAATGATGGGAATAGCCACAAACAGTCATGCAAAAACAATTCAGAATTTATAGTTTGAACTTTGTAGAAAGAAACTTAGATCTTCATAAAAGATGTTACCAAAAATAATAATCTCCCTATTTAGGCATTTTGATGTGATAGAAAAGCTTTGAATTTTGGGAATAAACTACTTAGTCCTGTCATATATTAATTGCAGATAACTTACAGAACTATCATAAGAGGAGCTTATAAAGTATAATTTAAAATAATATGTGAACTGTAAGGTGCCATATAAATATCATTTATTTTAATATATTTAAATATTTTAAGAATACCTTATATAAAATTTTTAAAATATCTGAATTGAGAACCAAAATTTTAGTTATGTATTATATTGCTCTCCCAGAATTGAACCAGAACTTAAACATTCTTGGATTTATTATTTTTAATTCATTTTTGATTGTGAAATTTAACATATATACATAACAGTGATAACTTTCAAAGTATGGTTTAACAAGTAGAGAACAAATTTCAAAGACTTTTATGGGTTACAGTTCCACAGTCTTAGTTATTTCCTTATTGAAATATAAGATACACACAGAAAGGTGATAACTTTGAAAGAACAATTGAACAAGTAACTATAGAGCAAATTTCAAAGAATGATATGGATTACAGTTCTACTGTTTCAGTTATTTCCTTCTAGCTATTCTAATACCATAGCATCTAAAAAAATATTATACAGAGATTCAGTATTTAATTCTTTGTTAAATCCTAGCTTGTCTGTTGTTACCCCTTCGTCTCATTTAATCACTTGTCGGTCTTCATGGGTGTCTAGGCAGTGAGCACCCTAACTCATTCATATTGAAGAGGGATGTTGACATTATGTGGAAGGGGGCTGCATCTGGTTGTTGTTCTTGAAGAGGCTGTTGCCTCTGAATTTTAGGATTTGTCTGGCAAAGGAACACTCCGGTAGATTTAAGTTTCTGAGAGATAAACTTAGTGAGTGAAACTTTTATAGATTTGGGGTTAATTAATTAATTAATTAATTAATTTAATGTTGCTTTTTTTAAATTAAGATTTATTCACACACCATGCAGTCATCCAAAGCATACAATCAGCTATTCACATTATCATCATATAGTTGTTCATTCATCACCCTGATATGTTTTTTGAACATTTTCCTTGTACCAGAAAAAGTGAAAATAAGACTTAAAAAAAAGTAAAAAAAGAACACTCAAATCGCCCCCCAGCCCTATTTTTCCTTTATTTTTTTGCCCCCATTTTTCTACTCATCTATCCATACACTGGATAAAGGGGAGTGTGATCCACAAGGCTTTTCACATTCACATTGTCGCCCCTTGTAAACTGCATTGTTTTATAATCTTCTTCAAGATTCAAGGCTACTGGGTTGTAGTTTGATAGTTTCAGGTATTTACTACTAGCTATTCCAATTCATTAAAATCTGAAAAGTGCTATCTATAAAGTATGTAAGAGTGCTCACCAGAGCGACCTCTTGACTCCATTTGGAATCTCTCAGCCACTGAAACTTTATTTTACTTCATTTCACATCCCCCTTTTGGACAAGATGTTCTCAGTCCCACAATTCCAGGTCCAGATTCCTCCATGGGAGTCATATTCCGCATTGTCAGGGAGATTTACACCCTTGGGTGTCACATCCCACGTAGGGGTTGGGCAGTGATTTCACACACTATGTTGGCTTAGCTAGAGAGAGAGGGCCACATCTGAGCAACAAAGAAGTACTCTGGGGGAGACTCTTAGGCACAATTATAAGCAGGCCTAGCCTCTCCTTTGCAGTAACAGGCATCTTAAGGGCAAGTCCCATGATAGAGAGTTCGGCACATCAAACCACCAGTCCTCAATGTTTGTGAGAACATCAGCAGCCATCTAGGTGAGGAAGCCCAACAGCTCTGTATTTTTCCTCCAGCTCCTCAGGGGGACTTTGCATATTTTTTCTTTTTTTTTTTTTTAATTAACTTTATTAAAAAATGAAAAAAAACCAGACAATAAAAAAGTATTTCAAACATAACCAAAACAAAGGAATAAGAAAAAACAAATAACTTAAAATAACTACATTACTTCCAACATGTACTCTACCTCAAGAAAATATACAGACTATAACCCAGCAAAGGAATAAGAAAAACAGATAACCTAAGATAACTACATTTCTGTGAACTTGTTCCTACCATACCCACCAGAAATTAACAAAATTAATTTTTCTAAGTCATTCCTGAGCATTCCCAGAATGTTAAATTTACCCATGATAACTTACCTGAGCATTCTCAGAATGTTAAATTTACCCATGATAACTTACCTGTTGTTATTAGGTTATAATTCCCCCTTCACTAATTGCTGTCTATTGCTACGTCCCCAACATTCTACATTATAAACCATTTATTTTACATTTTTCAGTGTTCACATTAGTGGTAACATAAAATATTTCTCTTTTTGTGTCTGGCTTATTTCACTGAGCATTATATCTCCAAGGTTCATCCATGTTGTCATGTTTCACAACATCATTCCTTATTACTGCCACATAGTATTCCATTGTGTGTATATACCACATTTTATTTATCCACTCATCTGTTAAAGGACATTTGGGTTGTTTCTGTCTCTTGGCACTTGTGAATATTGCTGCTTTGAAAATTGGCATGCAAGTATCTGTTCATGTCCTGCTTTCAGATCTTCTGGGTATATACTGAGAAGTATGATTGCTGGATCGAAGGGTAATTCTATATCTAATTTTCTAAGGAACCACCAGACTGTCTTCCAGAGTGGCTGAACCATTCATTATACAGTCCCACCAACAATGAATAAGAGTTCCAATTTCTCCACATCCTCTCCAGCATTTGTAGTTACCTGTTTGTTTAATGGTAGCCATTCTAATTGGTGTGAGATGGTATCTCATTGTGGTCTTAATTTGCATTTCCCTAATAGCTAGTGAAGCTGAACATTTTTTTCATGTGTTTTTTGGCCATTTGTATTTCCTCTTCAGAGAACTGTCTTTTCATATCTTTTGCCCATTTTATAATTGGTCTGTCTGTACTGTTGTTGTTGTTGACTTGTAGGATTTCTTTATATATGCAAGGTATCAGTCTTTTGTCAGATACATGGTTTCCAAATATTTTTTTCTCATCAAGTTGGCTGCTGCTTCACCTTTTTGACAGATACCTTTGAGGTACAGAAACTTCTAAGTTTGAGGAGTTCCCTTTTATCTATTTTTTCTTTTGTTGCTTGTGGTTTGGGTGTATGGTCTAGGAAGTGACCGCCTAATACAAGGTCTTGAAGATGTTTCCCTACATAATTTTCTAGGAGTTTCATGGTACTGTCTCTTATGTTGAGGTCTTTAACCATTTTGAGTTAATTTTTGTGTAGGATATAAGGTTAGGGGTCCTCTTTCATTCTTTTGAATATAGATATCCAACTCTCCCAGCCCCATTTGTTGAAAAGACTGTTATGTCCCAGTTCAGTGCTTTGGGGGCCTTATGAAAGATCAGTCGACCACAGATCTGGGGGTCTATCTCCAAATTCTGTATTCGATTCCATTGATCAATATATCTACCTTTGTGCCAATACCATTCTGTTTTGACTACTGTGGCTTTATAACAAGCTTCAAAGTCAGGGAGTGTAAGTCTTCCTGCTTCATTTTTCTTTTTTAGAATGTTTTTTAGCAATTTGAGG
The DNA here is from genome assembly GCF_015220235.1 of Choloepus didactylus. Lineage (NCBI taxonomy): Eukaryota > Metazoa > Chordata > Mammalia > Pilosa > Megalonychidae > Choloepus > Choloepus didactylus. The sequence continues at coordinate 13,736,763 of NC_051322.1, forward strand.
CATCTTCCCTTTCCAAATAAATTTGATAACTAGCTTTTCCAAGTCTGTGAATTAGGTTGAATTTTGATAGGGATTGCATTGAATTTGTAGATGAGTTTGGGTAGAATTAACATCCTAATGACATTTAGCCTTCCTATCCATGAACATGGAATATTATTCCATCTTTTTAGTTCCTTCATATTTCTTTTAGTAAAGTTATGTAGTTTTCTTTGTATAGGTATGTGCCAGTTTGAGTGTATTGTGTCCCCCAAATGCCATTATCTTTGTGGTCTTGTGTGGGGCAGAAGTTTTGGTGCTGGTTAGATTTGCTTGGAGTGTGCCCCACCCAGCTGTGGGAGATAATTTTGATGAGATGTTCCCATGGAGGCGTGGCCCCACCCATTCGGGGTGGGCCTTGATCGGTGGAGCTACATAAATGAGCTGACTCAAAGAGAGGAAAGAGAGTGCAGCTGGGAGTGATGTTTTGAAGAGGAGCAAGCTTGCTAGAGAGGAACGTCCTGGGAGAAAGCCGTTTTGAGGCCGGAGCTTTGGAGCAGACGCCAGCTGCCTTCCTAGCTAGCAGAGGTTTTCCAGACGTCATTGGCCATCCTCCGGTGAAGGTACCTGATTGCTGAGGTGTTACCTTGGACACTTTGTGGCCTTAAGACTGTAACTGCGTAGTCAAATAAACCCCCGTTTTATAAAAGCCTATCCATCTCTGGTGTTTTGCATTCTCCAGCATTAGCAAACTAGAACAAGGTCTTTTACATCTTTGATGAAGTTTATTCCTAGGTACTTGATTTTTTTAGTTGTTATTGAAAAGGGTATCTTTTTCTTAAGTGTCTCTTCAGTTAGGTCATTTCTAGTGTATAGGAACATTACTGACTGTCCTAGTTTGCTAATGCTGCCTGTTATGCAAAATACCAGAAATTGATTGGTTTTTACAAAGGGGGTTTATTTGGTTACAAAGTTACAGTCTTACAGTCATAAAGTGTCCAAGGTAACGCATCAACAATTGTGTACCTTCACTGAAGGATGGCCGGTGGGGTCCAGAAAACCTCTGTTATCTAGGAAGGCATGTGGCTGGTGTCTGCTCCCGAATTCTGGTTTCAAAATGGCTTTCTCCCAGGATGTTCCTCTCTAGGCTTCAGCTTTTTTCCAAAATGTCACTCTCAGTTGCTCTTGGGGCGTTTATCCTCTCTTAGCTTCTCTGGAGCAAAAGTCTGCTTTAAAAGGCCATCACCAAAATGTCTCTGTAAACTGCAGTTCCTCTCTCAGCTCCTGTGCATTCTTCAAAGTGTCCCTCTTGGCTGTAGCTCCTCTTCAAAATGTCACTCTCAGCTGCACTTCAAAATGTCACTCACAGCTGCCCTGAGTTCCTTCTGTTTGTCAGCTCATTTATATGGCTCCAGTGATTTAATTTAGACCCACCCTGAATGGGTGGGGTAATACCTCCATTGACTCTTATCCAATGAAAAACCCATAGCCAATGAAAAAGCCATAGCCATTGGTTTTTATCCAATGAAAAACCCATGATTGACTTATCCAGTCAGAGTCATTACCCACAGTTGGGTGGGGTACATCTCCATGGAAACACCCTAATCCAAATGTTTGAACTTAATCCCACTAATATGTCTGCCCCCACAAGATTGTATCAAAGAACATGGCTTTTTCTGGGGACATAATATATACAAACCACTACGCTGACTTACGTGTATTAATCTTGTATCCTGCTACTTTGCTAAATTTATTAGCTCTAGTAGCTCTGTCATTGATTTCTCAGGGTTTTCCAGGTATAAGATCATATCGTCTGCAAATAATGACAGTTTTACTTCTTCCTTTCCAATTTGGATGTCTTTTATTTCTTTGTCTTGCTGGATTGCCCTGGCTAGCACTTCTAGCACAATGCTGAATAACGGTGGTGACAGTGGGCATCCTTGTCTCTTTCCTGATCTTAGAGGGAAGGCTGTCAGTTTCTCGCCATTGAGTACTGTGCTGCCTATGGGTTTTTCATATATGCTCTTTATCATATTGAGGAACTTTCCTTCAATTCCTACCATTTGAAGTGTTTTTATCAAGAAAGGATGTTGGATTTTGTCAAAAGCTGTTTCAGCATCTATTGAGATGATGATTTGATTTTTCCCTTTTGATTTGTTAATGTTTTGTAATACGTTGATTGATTTTCTTACGTTGAACCATCCTTGCATGCCTGGAATGAACCCCACTTGCCCACACGAGATTTTTTTAATGTGTCTTTGGATTTGATTTGCAAGTATTTTGTTGAGAATTTTTGCGTCTATATTCATTAGGAAGATTGGCCGGTAGTTTTCCTTTTTTGTAGCATCTTTGCCTGGTTTTGGTATTAGATTGATGTTAGCTTCATAAAGTGTGTTAGGTAGTATTCCATTTTCTTCAGTGTTTTGAAAGAGTTTAGGTAAGATTGGTGTTAGTTCTTTTTGGAAAGTTTGGTAGAATTCCCCTGTGAAGCCATCTGGCCCTGGGCATTTGTTTGTGGGATGCTTTTTGATGACTGATTGGATATCTTTGCTTGTGACTGTTTGGTTGAGGTCCTCTATTTATTCCCTGGTCAGTCTGGCTTGTTCATGTGTTTCCAGGAAATTGTCCATTTCCTCTACATTATCTAGCTCATTGGCATACAGTTCATAGTATCCTCTGGTAATTTTTTAAAAATTTCTTCAGAATCTGCAGTAATGTTGTCTCTCTCATTCATTATTTTGTTTATTTGGGTCTTCTCTCTTTTTGATTTTGTCAGTCTAGCTAGGGGTTTGTCAGTCTTGTTGGTCTTCTCAAAGAACCAGCTTTTGGTGTTACTTATTCTCTCTATTGTTTTTTTGTTCTCTATGTCATTTATTTCTGCTTTAATCCTTGTTATTTCTTTTCTTCTACTTGGCTTAGGATTACTTTGCTGTTCATTTTCTAGCTTCTTTAGTTGCTCCGTTAGTTCTTCAATTTTAGCTCTTTCTTCCTTTTTAATGTATGCATTTAGAGCAATACATTTCCCCCTCAGTACTGCTTTTGCTGCATCCCATAGGTTTTGATATGTTGTGTTCTCCTTTTCATTCATCTCTATATATTTAGCAATTTCTCCTGCTATTTCTTCTTCAACCCACTGATTGTACTGTGTTGTTTAACCTCCAGGTATTTTTGAATTTTCTAAGTCTCTGACAGTTACTGACTTCTGATTGTATTCTATTGTGACAGAGTATGTGTGTTCCAGTTTGCTAATGCTGCCCTTTTGCAAAACACCAGAAATGGATTGGATTTTATAAAGGGGGTTTATTTGGTTACACAGTTACATGTTAAGGCCGTAAAGTGTCCAAGGTAATGCATCAACAAAGGGTACCTTCACTGAAAGATGGCTCATGGCTTCTGAATCTGTATTAGCTGGAAAGACACATGGCTGGCATCTGCTGATCCCGGACTGTGTTCCAGCTTCTCTCTCAGCTCCTGTGCATTCTTCAAAGTGTTTTTCTTGGGGTGTTTTGTCCTCTCAGCTTCTCTGGAGCAAAAGTCTGCTTTCAATAGCCATCTTCAAAATATCTCTCTAAGTTGCAGCTCCTCTCTCAGCTCCAGTGCGTTCTTCAAAGTGTCCCTCTTGGCTGTAGTAAGCTTGCTCCTCTGAGCTTATATAGTGCTCTAGTAAGCTAATTAAGGCCCATGCTGGCTGGGCAGGGCCACACCTCCATGGAAATTATCTGATCAGAGTTATCACCTACAGTTGGGTAGGTCACATCTCCATGGAAACAAAGAATTACAATCTAATGAACACTAATACATCTGCCCACACAAGATTGCTTCAAAGATAATGGCATTTTGGGGGACATAATACATTCAAACTGGCACAATGTGCGTTGAATAATTTCAATTTTTAAAATTTATTGAAGCTTGTTTTATGGCCCAGCACATGATCTATTCTGGAGAAAGTTCTGTGAGCACTAGAGAAGAATGGGTATCCTGGTGATTTGAGATGTAATGGTCTATATATGTCTGTTAATTCAAATACATTTATTAGATTGTTTAGATTTTCAGTTTCCTTATTGATCTTCTGTCTGGTTGATCTGTCTGTAGGAGAGAGTGATGTATTGAAGTCTCCCACAATTATTATGGAAACATCTGTTGCTTCCTTTAGTTTTGCTATTGTTTGTCTCATGTATTTTGGGGCACCTTAATTGGGTACATAAACATTTATGATTGTTATTTCTTGTTAAATTGTCCCTGTTATTAGTATGTAGTGTCTCTCATGACATCCTTGCATTGAAAGTCTATGTTATCTGAGGTTAATATTGCTACTCCTGCTTTCTTTTGGCTGTAGCTTGCATGAAATATTTTTTTCCATCCTTTCGCTTTCAGTTGCTTTGTGTCCTTTTGTCTAAGATGAGTCTCTTGTGTGCAACATATTAATGGTTCATTTTTTTAATCCATTCTGCCAATCTATATCTTTTAATTGGGGCATTTAATCCATTTATATTCAATGTTATTCCTGTGAAGGCATTTCTTGAATCAGCCATCCTATCCTTTGGTTTATGTGTGTCAGATATAATTTTCCCCTCTCTCTCTTAATGTCCTTTAACATACTCTTACTGAAATCTCTTTAGTTCTGAACCTTTCTCCATACCTCTCTCTCCTTTCTTTGTTTCTCTGTCCGTAGGGCTCCCTTTAGTATCTCAAGTAGGGAAAGTCTCTTGTTAGCAGATTCTCTCAGCATTTGTTTGTCCTTGAAAATTTTAAGCTATCCCTTAAATTTGAAGGAGAGCTTTGCTGGATAAAGTATTCTTGGTTTTAAATTTTTCTCTCTCAGGATTTTAAATGTCATGCCACTGCCTTCTCCCCTCCATGGTGGCCACGGAGGAGTCACTGCTTAGTCTTATGCTCTTTCCCTTGTAAGTGGTGAATTGCTTTTCTCTTGCTGCTTTCAGAACTTGCTCCTTCTCTTCAGTATTTGACAGTCTAATCAGAATATGTCTCAGAGTGGGTTTATTTGGATTTATTCTATTTGGAGTTCGTTGGGCATCTATGATTTGTGTATTCATGTTGTTTAGAAGGTTTGGGAAGTTTTCCCCAACAGTTTTTTGGAGTACTCTTCCTAGACCTTTACACTTCTCTTACCCTTCTGGAACACTAATCATTCTTATATTTGTGCACTTTATGTTGTCCATCATATCCCTGAGAACCATTTTGATTTTTTCATTTTTTTCCACATTCTTTCTTTTGTTCTTTCACTTTCTGTTCTGTCCTCTTTGAGCTCGCTGATTGACTGCTCATCTTCCTCTATTCTAGTACTGTGAGTATCCAGAATCTTTTTAATTTAATCGACAGTTGATTAGATATTTATGTGAGGAAACTGTCATTAGGTATGTTGAAATGCATTAATGGAAATTCATCATACCCAGGTCCTTAAGAGGAGCAAAATCACACACGCACACACACACACACACACCTCTACTCACTCATAATCTACAAAGTATTTAAAGAATAGGAAGCATTTATTTCTTTATGGAGATGAAAGACTGAAAGAAAATTAAATGAATTTGAGAAATACTTCATTTTGTAGATTCTAATAGTGACACTTTTTAAACTTTATCAAACTAAAATAAAGAATTGAAACCTTTAACTTTGGGCAAAAAGTATTTTCTGAAATTGGAGGTTTACAATGGAGAAGATTCTAAAGTAAAAATATTTTTTATTTAATATACAAAGTGGATCAAGGGGAATTGTACTTAAGGAGCCACAACTGTGGAGTGTCAGCTTCACCTAGACCGGATTTAGATGACTAGATATTAGACTTCACACCCATGCAATAATGGTATGAGTCTTTTGCAGGGCTTTGGAGAGGTTGTGTATATTTTGCATGTAGGAGAAATGTAATTAATTTGTGGCCAAAAAGTAGACTGTTGCAGATTAAAGATGGCCACCAATTCTGGGTATTTGTCTCATTAGAGTTGAAATCACATTCTCCTCCGCTTGGATCTGGGCTGGGCATTGTGACCTACTTGACCAATAGACTATGGTAGAAGTGATATCTGGAACTTCTGAGATTGTCATAAGAAGCCTTTGAGTTTTTGCCCGGGCTTCTTGAAACACTCATTTTTGGAATCCCACTACCATGACACGTGTGGAAGCTCAAGCAGCTCAGTTGAAAGTTTCACAAGGAAAGGAGATGTGAATCTTCCAGTTGATAGCCCCAGCTGAGCTGTCAAGTCAACAGTGAGCATCAACATAGCTGCCATATTGGCAAGGATCCTCCAAACCCATTTGAGCCACCTCTGTTGTTGCCATGTGGTGGAGAGAAGAGCTGCCACCTGTGCCCTTCACTCATTGAAGAATTGTGAGCAGAATAAAGGATAATAAATGAGTGATGTTGTTTTAAGTCACAACTCTGCCAAACACGTTAGATAATCAAAACAGATTCTTGTCATGGTGTATCCTCACTGAAATATGCGTGTATTCCTCTATTCTCTGGCCATATTTCATAAGCATTCACTTGATTTTCTCCTAATTTCCTTTACAAGGCTTACCCAGATCTGCTGGTCAATATGCAGATATTTTTGTATTCCTATTGAGGGTCTAGGAAACTCTGAAAGCCCCTCAGACCCATATATTTAGAATCTCAGCTCTGTCACCACTGTTGCAAGGCATGTGGAGCTATCTATGACATTGGCAATCTTCCTGAAGGACATTTTGTGAAGCTAGTCAACAACTTTCTTCTACTTCCCAAACAGAATATATGGTTAATTGTGTTTATCTCTTCCCTGTTTGTACTCAGAGGCTGAAAACTTCACACCCACATTTAAGATCAGGTTATTTCTCATCCAATTCTCTTCCACTCATCTACTGAATGAAATTTAATCCTTTTTAAGGGTGGGACTACTTCCCTTATATCATTCTGCATTATCCCCTTTTCTATTCTTTGAATCTCTTTGGTATGATTTTTCAAAATTATTAGCCTGTGAAATTAATAAAAATCTCTTTCAAAAATTTAGGTCTTAAAATGAAGTTCTTCTGTAAGTAGAGTTGTATATCTTGTATGCATTGCAAGAGACAAGAGACTCTTTTAGAACTTGTTATTAAGAATTAGATTGAACTACATCATTCTTCCCTAATCATATATATATAGAAAATGTTTGCTGCTGAATCAGTGGTGGAGGTAATGCCATGGATACCAATCTTGCTTTCTCAAAATAATTTTATTAATAACAACTAAAAATAATAATAAAAGAGCTTGCCAGTATAGACAGGCTGGTAATGGAAAGGCTTAGTTTTTTTAGCCAAGAAACAGTGTCTTGCTTTGACGCTATCAGCCTAATTATAAAATCACCAGGAATGCTTAGCGCCTCAAAAATGTTGTATGTATCGAATTCTCACCCTTACCCCCAAATGTCACTAGCTTTTTTGTAGAAGTGCAATTACAGGAAATTGCTCTAGCAGAAAGATTTTTGGCAACCAGAGTAAAAACCAATCAATAGTACATCAGATTCATAGTGGTATAAACTTCAGTGGAAGGAGTGAACATGTTTGCCTTAAATGCTTCTCACTAGAAATCTTGGCAATCATACAAAATATTTAAACCTCCATTGTCAGTTGAGTGGTAATGGGAAAATTTTATGAGAAGTAAGAATAAGAGTTTTAAGGGCTAGAACCTAAATTTAGCAATTTTCTAGGCTGGTATTTTATGAAAATAGATAATTTCTATATTGTATATGTTCTTTATTATCTCCCATGTGTATATTATAAAATATCATTTGTCTTAGTAACTAAGAACTAATTTTCTTTAATAATAGGGAGCCATTTGACTTTCAGGTATAAGTATTAATCAAAAAATGTAAGACCAAGAAGATCACTTAGAAGATGCAAGTTCACCTATATAGCCAACATTTCTCAGATTTCCATTTGTTCCCTTTTCTATTTTTCCCCTGAACTTGTTCCTGATCCATACTTACTGTACCCTCATTCCCCTTTAAGATGTCTGACTTCCTGTTGCTGATATAACTAACCATTTATTAATTTAAAAATCTGACGTTACAGTTTGAATTACAAATTGGCTAATATCCTAAGATAAATTTGTTTCTATAAAAGGAAACTAATACATGTGATGCATTGAAGATTCAAGTATGTTTTGCTAAATTTTCTGCTTTTCGTTGACAACTGATGATCAATAGCAAGTGACAAAAAAGATAGAAAATGTATGAATGTCTTGTGTTCCAAACATTTGCTGATAATCAGATGACTGCAATTTAGGAAATTTTTTTATAGAAAGAATATTGTTCATAAATTTTTTCTCATGATTTTTAAACAGAATGTTATATCTTTAGTTACAAATTTTGAATCATTAAAATTAAATTTCTACTAACTAGAATGTAGAAAAAAGTTATTTTTGGTAGATTTACTATATGTGGAAAAGAATATATAATCATTGAGAGTTATGCATCATTTTCAAATGATAAATAACTCTAAGAACAGTTTCAAATGTAAAACACAGCCTCAAAGGACAAAGGAAAATTAAAATATGCTAAAACAGCAAAATTTCCATCATGTATATATGTTTATAAGTTCAGTTTTCACACCTTTAATATTGAGCCTAGTAGACTGATATATTTTGGGATTTTTTTTTTTAATTCAGTTTTATTGAGATATGTTCACATATCATATAAGCATCCCTGGTATACAATCAGTTGTTCACAGTACCATCATGTAGTTGTGCATTCATCATCCCAATCTATTTTTTGAACATTTTCCTTATACCAGAAAAAGTAAAAATAAGAATAAAAAATAAAAGTAAAAAAGAACACCCAAATCATTCCCCCCTCCCAGCCTATTTTTCATTTGGTTTTTGTCCCCATTTTTCTACTTGTCCATCCATACACTGGATAAAGGGTGTGTGATCCACAAGGCTTTCACAATCACACTGTCACCCCTTGTAAGCTACATTGTTATACAATCATCTTCAAGAGTCAAGGCTACTGGGTTGGAGTTGATAGTTTCAGGTATTTACTTCTAGCTATTCCAATACCTTAAAACCTAAAAATTGTTATATAGTGTGTAAGAGTGCCCACCAGAGTGACCTCTTGACTCGATTTGGAATCTCTTAGCAACTGAAATTTTATTTTGTTTCATTTTGCATCCCCCTTTTGGTCAAGAAGATGTTCTCAATCCCATGATATCAGGTCCAGATTCATCCTCGGGAGTCATATCCCGCGATGCCAGGGAGATTTATACCCCTGGGAGTCAAGTCCCACATAGGAGGGAGGGCAGTGAGTTCACCTGCTGAGTCAGGTTAGCTAGAGAGAGAGGCCCACATCTGAGCAACAAAGAGGTACTCAGGGGGACACTCTTAGACATAGTTATAAGCAGTTTTAGCCTCTCCTTTGCAGAAACAAGTTCCATAAGGGCAAGCACTAAGATAGAGGGCTCGGCATACCAAACTGCCAGTCCTCAATGTTTGTGAGAACATCAGCAACAATCCAGGTGAGGAAGTCCAAAACTTCCGCATTTTCCTCTGGCTCCTCAGGGGGGCCCTTCATATATATTTTTATTCTCTGCCCATTATATTATGTTATGTTTAAAAACTTATTATGTTCTTAGTGTGTCAGAATAAATGTCAATGTTTCTATCGAAACAGTGTCTCACAAGCACCAAATAAGAGGGTGCCCTGGAATCAAAGTACAGACACTTGGCTATAATGTATTCAAGTTCTTTTAACCAGAAATAGGAGGATGCTTTCATATAAGTTTTTTAAAATACAGTTTTCAAATCAACAGCCCGCATGTTGCTCGCTAATGAAATAAAATAGTCCTTCCATTAAAAAAGCAACCAAGTGAGACTATATTACTGTGCAGGTTTGAATTCATTATGTCCTCCACAAAAGCCATGTTCTTTAATGCAATCTTGTCGGGGCAGACGTAGTCTTTTGATTAGGGTAGAACCTTTTGATTAGGTTGTTTCCATGGAGATGTGATCCACCCAACTGTAGGTGAGACCTTTTGATTAGATCATTTCCATGGAGGTGTGACCCTGCCCATTCAGGGTGGGTCTTAATTACATCACTGGAGTCCTTTAAGAGAGACATTTAGGAGAGAAGCTAAGAGCTGACACAGATCCAGTTGCTTGGAGATGCTTGGAGTTGCTGGGAGATGCAGACAGAAGGACGTTTAGAAATGCTAACTAAGAGAGGAATTCCAGAGTTTGCCCCAGAGAAACAAGCAGAGAGAGAAATGCCCCAGGAGAACCAAGAAGAGAGCTGAGAGATGCCAAGAGAGACAGAAGCCCAGAGACATTTTGGAAAAAAGCCATTTTGAAATGCAACCCAGGAGCAAAGGACCAGCCGACTCCAGCCGCATGCCTTCCCAGCTAGCAGAGGTGTTCCAGATGCCTTTGGCTTTTCCTCAGTGAAGGTATCCTCTCTTTGATGCCTTAGTTTGGACACTTTTATGGCCTTAGAACTGTAACTTGTAACCTAATAAATCCCCTTTATAAAAGCCAACCTATTTCTTGTATTTTGCATAATGGCAGCTCTAGCAAACCGCAATAATTGCTATAATTTCCATTATTGTTAATCTTGAAATTATGACTATTTAAATAAATTATGAAAACATACAATAATAATTTATTCAAAGTCATTTACTGATAATCTGCCATATCTTAATCCTTATTTTAGGAATTAGAAATACTACTGTGAATGGAGCAGACCAGTAACCTGCCCTCATGATGATTACAGTCTAGTTGGGGAAACAAAAATAAAGATAGATAATTTTAGATATGGGAAGGAAACATCTCTCCGGATGTTGATATTTAGTTTGATTTTTAATGTTGAGAAGGCACAACCATGTGAATCTTTCAAAGGAGAACGTTCCAGGAAGAATTAGTGTCTTGCTTGTGCAAAGTTTCTAATTTGGGAAAAAGCATAGTATGTTCAATATGGAAAAAAATGATGTTACTGGAACACAATGACCAGGAGTACAAAAGGTGTAAAATGCCATTGGTAGAAAAGGTCTATAAATTACGTGTGGTCTTGAAGATCATGGTGAGCAGTTTTGATTTTAATATAAAGACAGCAGTTATTGAAACATTTTACAAGATTCCCTTCTTGTAAAAGGCAAGACTTTTAAATGGAAATTCATTGGAATTAAGATGGAAGTTCAGAAAATAGCTGAATAAAAGGAAATTATCACACAGTCTACAACTTTCATATATATCAGTTAAATGATTTAGAGAAAAAAAGTCATTCCAGTCAAAATGCCAACAAAAATATCCCTCTTGTCAAGAAACGGGAAAACAAGATGGCAACATTTGCAAGGGTGTGTGGAATGTAATACATTCACTACAACATTCACCAAATATGATTACCAAAAGATTAAGGGAAAAGACAAAAATCCTTACTATGGACATAGTAATTATTAATAACTGAATATGATCCCATAGGTATAGAGAAGTTTTAATAATTTTCTCAAATCATTGGATATATTTCTTAGAGAATTAGTTACAGATGGCTTTACAATACCATATTAGGTGTCTTAGTCTTGGTACATTAAGAGGTTTCTGTTTTGTTTGTTTTTTTTAATTTGCATAGTTTTCAGTAAGAGTATCTGTGACATGTTTTAGTACAAATGAAATACTATCATAATTTTTATGTCTACCATTTACCTATTAAAATTGTTGTCTGGCTAAGCTTATATTAGCTTTGGAGTTTGCAATGCCTAACCTAGGGTGAGAAGAATTATACTAGTATTTGCTTTTCTTTTTAGTTGGGAAGAATGGGGGTATGGAGAAGAGGGTACACAGATTTTGGGAGACGACTGGGTGCACTTCTCCAGAATTGGGTAAAGCATTGTGTTTTATTTTTTTGAGTTGGCCACAAAGTCAGTGTTTAGCAGCACGTATCTTCACAGCAGCCTGGGGAGGGGATAGCTTAACGGTCTTGATTCTGGGCACTGGGACTCCCAATTTCAGTTAAGGACCTTTTGCCTTATTTTGTATCAAAGATGGGTTGGGACCACTCATATGAAGATAGAGACGAGGGAGATCACTGTACATAAGAAGGCCAGAGGGCATGGGGTCCAGATCAGCGTCTATCCCATTGTTAGAGAAGAAAAGTTAGGAAGGATGTGGTAGATTAGATCAGGTCTCCTGCAAAGACATGTTCGAGTCCTAACCCTGTCCTGTAGGTACGGATCATAGTAAGCAGGATCTTAATGATCCTGTTAAGACAAAGCCAAATTGAATCAGGGTATGCATCAAGCCTATATGACTGGAGTGCCCATAAGCAAAGGCAATTTGGACACACAAGGACAAGCCACAAGAGGAATGAGAAAGAGACAGATGGCCATGTGGTGGAGGCAGACTGATTGCCAGCTAGACATCACCAGAAAGCTACAGATATCAGAGAAGAGATGGCCTTGCAGTACCTTGATTTTGATTTTAGCCTCCCAAATGTGAGCCGATGAATTCTTGTTGTTTAGACCAACCAGTGTGTGGTATTTGTCATATCAGCACTGGCAAACATAGATTAAGGATGACTGGGCATGCAGGTATATTTTTTTTTGCAAAAATTTGAAGACATTTTGTTCTTGAAAGCTTTCTTCTTCCAATAAAGTGATAAATTTGATCATTTACTGAGAATTAAGTGAGTGGCTATGAGATGAGCTTTTGTGTCTTTTAGAAAACATTTTTTTGACCTATCAAACTGCCCATAGTCAGTCAGAAAAACATAATTCTCAAACCCGGTAATAAGTGAGAGATGCAGGATGTGAGTTTAACTTCTTACAGGCCTGATTTCTTCACATCCTAAGAATCTCAGCTTTCTTTTTTTTTTTTTTTTTTTTTTTTTTTGCTTTCTTGACATTTTAAGTACCCACAATAACAATTTTTTATTTACAGGGTCCTCACCCATGGTAATGGAAAATAGACTGGAAACCAAACAGCAAATTCAAAGCTGAAATTACTGTGGAAACTTCCACTTCATGATCATTTGCCTCTCAGAGGCTTAGCTAAGCAGTCCAGCACCACAGATCAGCAATAAAAATGCTCATGATTGATTACCTTAATTATTAGTAGAGTGCAAAGGTCCTGGAAGTAGTGAAGAATGCGAGAGTGTTTTTTCAAGTAAAGCAAAATGGTGTCTTGAAGTCAAATTTTGACTCATCATTTGTGATGTTTCCCCCCACACCAGGACCTTCAGAGGTAAAAATTACCAAAAGAAACCTTTATAGTTTTTCACATATTTAATAAATATTGTAATAAATGTATATTATGATCCAACTTTGATTTTTTTTGTAAAATGTGTTAATGGGACAATAACAAAATGTCTAATTCTGAGCTGTCAAGAATGAGTATTTGACTTTAAATAACTCTAATAGTAGTCACTTCAATCAATGTTCTCTAAAGTATAACACTTCACTTACATCTAAGTAAAGATACAAGACCATGAATTGGAGTGGAGTAGAGAAAGAAGATAATATGTGTTTACATATATATGTATATTTATGGATAATGGTTATACACTACATGTGTATTTAATCTACAAAGAGAAAGTAAGATTTAAGTCAATTTTGATCTAGAGCTCACTATTTGTGTGCTTCTTGAAACAGTGGTTTTAATGTTTTTGCATCACTTTTGGAAACTTCTTGCCAATATTCTTCAAAGAAGCATCTTTTCATTATCTCTGCTCCTTCTGTCTTGGACACCAATTGCAAATATGCGCAATGTTCTCACTATGTCCATTTCTCACAATATCTTTTGTACTTATTTATCCTTTTTCCTTGCTATGCTTCAATCTGGATTTCCTGAGAGTGGGTCTACCCATTCATCAATCCTTGTTTCTGCTGTACCTAAGCTGTTATTAAACTCATTTTGACTTCCAAAATTTCTGTTATACTCATTTTTAAGCATTTCTGCTATCTTTTGAAATGCACGTTAAACATATTAACCACAGTTGTTTTAAAGTCCCCATCTTATTTCTGCAATATATTAGTCATGTTTTTCTGTATCTATTTTGTATTCTTTTCTTTTGGTTTCAGGTATTAGATCCCCTTTTTTTGTCCATAATGTTTTGTCAAATGACTGACCCTGGGTCTGAAAATCTGTCAAGGCCCAGATTAATATTTTCCTTCAACTAAAGAGAATTAAGATTTCTTCGGCTGGGAAGTTGGTGGATAGGCAGATCACTTGCATTCTATTAAAGGTTGGTTTAGGCTTTCCTTAATTTTAAGCTCTTATTCCTAGAATGTTACCCTGTTGATGTCTCAACCTCAGCCAGGCCAAAACTCCAAATCTCTCTCCCTAGTGCTGCACAGATAATGACAGCTTACCAGCTGCTGCTTTTTAGGGGTTTCTTAAAATTATTACCTGTGCACCCATAGCTTGGAAGTTGCAAATGCCTCAGTGGAATAATTAATGTAGATATTGGACTTCATGCTCTACAGCACAGTCATTTCCTGGATTTGCCCCTCACGACTCATCAGTTTAGGCAGCCATGACTTTCCTGTTCTTCTTCCCCCAGTTAGGCTTTAGCTTTCTTTTCAGCCCCCATTTCCCCATGCCAAACATTGACATGTGCCAGAGGGTGTACAGATCATATTTGGCATTTCTCTTTTTAGAGGGGTGATAGCCTGTCAATCTCAATGACTTCAAACAGCTTTTCTGTGTGTTTTGTATCTATTTTACATTTCTTTTCAGAGGGGAGGTTGTTTTTTTAAATACAAGTAATATATCATGGCTAGAACCAAAAGTTTACATTTAGTTTGAGTCATATCTTTTCTACCTCATAAGAACACAAAGCTGCACGGTATGTTTTCAGCATTACCCTCATCTTTAATTCTTTGTTCTGTCCATAAATATATCAGTGCTCTAGCTTATACTGAAGCTTATCCAATCATTCCACTGTTGCCTGATGCACATTTTCAAAGAGATTTTCCAGGAGAGACTCATGGGGTGAATATCTCTGAGAGTTGCATATTCCTAAGTCTGTAATAGGCTCTAGCATGTGTATTTGAAGATAGGGTAGCTGGATATGAACAGAGTCTTGTATTTTCTTTCATTGAGATTATTAAGAAATGTCTAGTATAAAATGTTGATATTGTGCCCTAGTATAAAATAGTGCTATCAAGAAGTATCATGGCAAGTTATTTTGTTTTCCTCTCACACATGTCTAGACTTTTGTGTTCTTTCATTTTTTTTTTTCTAGTATTTCAGTAGTTTTATTGGGCTATGACTTGATGTTGATTATTCTAGGTCTCTTCCTACAGGTACAAGTTGTAGTTTATACTTTTAATACATAAAGTCAAGGTTTTCTTTTGATTTTAGTGATGTTTTCTTGGTGATTCTAATTATTTATCTTTCTTTTCCACTGTTGTATTTTTCTTCAGAGATGCCAATTAGGTGTGTAGTAATGTGCTGCTGTTTCAAAGCTTTGTTTTCTGTTGTTTTTTTTTTAATTTCCTTTGTTTCATGTTGAAAGATTAGGTAGGTTTTTTCCTACCATTGGGCTAAATTTTGCAATGTGTGTTTTTATTGCCTGTCTAACCTAAACTCAGAAAGTCAATCTTATTCTTTAATATTTTAAACATTTTAAATGGGATTAGCTTTTGTTTCATATGTTTAAATGAGGTGTGAATTCCTGCTTTCTTGTGAGAGTTTCTGGTGCATGATGGGGTGGAGGGCAGAAGCCAGTGGGAGCACCACCACGTTCAGGGTTCAGGATTCGACGACACTGGTGATGCCTGCAGGAGTCTGCGTGGCCACTTGTCTTTTCCTCTGAGCTAATCCTTTCACGGGCTATAGTGGATGAAGTAAGGAACAGGGGGGATAATCCGTAAGGCCCGAAGACCATTTAAAGAACTTTCACTTTCTTTTCCAAAAGTGAGATAATCATATCTCTAGTTTAAAGCTATTATTTTTAATATAATCAAAAACAAAAACAAAGAAAATTACGGTGATCCTCCAAATAAACTTTATAGATATTAATGGCACTTTGAATTCAAACTATTGAAATGAATTTGCTCTACAGTTTAGAGGTAAGTCAGACAGACTCAGTTAGAATTTACTACCAGAGGCTAATTTAAAGCAAAATTCTATTCTTTTCCAGTGAGACCAAGTATGTACATGGGGCTGGGGGTCTGGGGGAAGGAGACAGACTGAATGGGTTATTGATTGGGTAATGATATGGTCATTGGAGTAGTCTACAGAGCAGGATTTACTGTCTTTACCTACCTTTCCACCATACCTGTGCTGTTACCTCCAACTTCGAACTTCTACCTAGAATAAATTTGGGGAAAAGTGAAATATAAAGACTTGATGAGAAAATAGTTAATCCTAACCAGTAAATTAAATGATAGAGTAAAAAACAAAGAAAAGACCAAGATTCCAATATCAATAGTGTGAAGGGAAGGAAAATTCATATAGTTGATGCAGGTTGTTCCCGGGTGACGATTTGAAAGACAGCAATGAGCCTGCAGCAATATTAGCATGTTCAATAGCCTGTTACTCTACACTAGTCACTTCTCTCTTAATTTTATGTTTTTACAGCCCTAAAGAAAGCACCTTGAGAAGGAGACCCCAGCAGGGTAGAGGCTAGGAAGTAAGGGAAGACCTGCTCTGAGTAAGTCATAGTTGTTTTCCATCTGATTCATCACATATGCATATTATGTGTGTCTAGAGCAAACAGCATGAATTGGTATGTGACACTCAAGAGCCCCAAATGGTTTACTCGTGCTTGTTCATTTATGCTGTCTGGCTCTAGACATAATATATAGGACCTGAAGCAATCAAGGGTATTTGTATTCACTTTTCCTGACATCTGCCCTCTTATCTGCATTCAATCTGCTTCCTGGAGACCTGTGGCAATATCTAAACAACATATTCAATAACCATTTATCCTATCTCTTTGTTCCTAACTTTTGCAAAATAGTCAAGATTTGGTCCATATCAGAGAAATACATGAAGCTTAAGAGATGACTTAAGAGAAGAAATAATTTGCAACTATCTTAATAAAGAATGATGAAATATTTTGACTTAAATGTCCTCTAAGAAGGACATTTTTGTCATCTTTCTCTTACTACAATAAGCAAAGAGCAATGACTGCATGTATGGTTCTTTAATTCACAGTGGCTGGAACAAGCATTGAGCTCATAGTTTACCAGACACATAGGATTTGGTCATTGAGTTGGACAATTCTTTTCACGTGGATTATTATGGAACCTACTGCATAGAATGTTTACTATAATGAAGACTACTCTGAAATAGACATTCAGTCTTTCTACAAATATTTATCGAGCATCTAATGCTTCTAAAAAATAACAGGTTATTTATTTTGTCTTATTTATTTCTAAGAAATTGGGAAGGCATTGAAGGGTTTTTAATTGAAGGGTACAAAACAGTTGGAAGCAGGGTGAGGGTGAATGTAAAGAATCTGACTAGCATAGTAATGAGTAACCTACGCCATTCTTGCTTGATTGTTTCAAAGGAAATTGAGCGGAAGGACAATAGGGGAGATATTTATTGGGTAAAAGGAGAGGTTAATGATGGACTAAATATGGAGGATGGCAAAAACAGCTTCTAGGTTTCTGAAGTACATATGGGTGAAGGCTGATAATAATCACATAAATAAGAATCTATTAAAACAAACCTTGTTTTTCTCTCTGTTGTATATTGAAGTAGTTTGTTGGGAAGAGAAGAAGTATGCTTACCATTTGGGTCATCTATTGTTCCTTAACATATCATTTGTATTAGTTAGGGTTTTCTAGGGAAACAGAACCAACAGGAGGTATCTGTAAATATGAAATTTTATAAAGTGTCACACGTAACTGTGGGATGCACAAGTCCAAATTACATAGGAAGGATGCACGAGTCCAAATTCCATGTTTCATGGAGTGAGCTGACAACTCCAAAGAAGGTCTTCAGTGAACTTCCTAAGAGAGTCTGGCTGGCTGAAGAAGTGAAGGTTCTCTCACTTCTCCCTTAAAAGTCTTCAACTGATTGAATTATCTCATTGCAGAAGACATACCCTTCGTTGATGTAATCAGCCACAGATGCAATCCATTGACTGATGATTTAGTAAATTAGCCTTCTGATTTATTAACCAGCCACAAATGTCCTTGCAGTAAGGACTGTGCTTGCCTGACCAGACACCTGGGCACCGTCACCTGGCTGAGTTGACACATGAACCTATCACATCATTCCAAACTTAATAGCTTAAAACAACCATTTATTATGCTTACTGATACCTTAGGTCAGGAATTATTACAAGGTATCAAAGGATGATTTTTCTTTCTGTTCCATTAAGTTTAAGAATTTCATAGGCTTTAAGAGAAATTGAGGCTATTTTATTTTATTTTATTGTTATCAAACTGAAATGTTCTACTTTAAAAATGTGTTAATTTAAAAATATTATGTTACAGAAATGTATGTTTTATTATCTTTCATAAGAAGTCTCCAAAATATAAAACATTTCAGTCAAATTTTAAGCCATTTGATGAAATTCTAAATTATTTTATAGAGATATTTATATAAAATATATATAGCCATTGCTTTGGTTGTTTACTTTTTAAAATTTTTATTATAAAATAATTTCAGACAGAAAAACTCCAAAAATAGTACAATGAATTTCCAAATATTCTTTACCTGGATTCTAAAAATGTTACAATTTAATCACATTTGTTTTATCTCTATCTATGTACATATATTTCATATGCATATATTTATGTATATTACACATTAAACTCACATGTAGTTTTTCTCAAACTTTTGAGAATAAGTTGCAGATACGGTATCTCCCTTCTAAATTCTTCTGGGTAGTGTATTTCCTTAAAACAATGAAATTTTCTTCTGTAACCACAATTGAATTATCAAAATTAGGAAATTAATGTGGATACAGTACCATTATCTCATCTACAGACTATATTGTAATTTCACCAATTATGTGCTTTATAGAACAAACACTTTTGGTCCAGGAACTGATTCAGTATTTTACAGGAGCATTTGGGTATCATTACTCCTTGGTCACCTGTAGACTGGAATAATTCACCTATCTTTATCTTTCATGACCTGGGTATTTTTAAGATTATAGGCTACTTACTTTGCAGAACAGCCCTCAATCTGATTTTGTCTGTTTAAATTTGAAAATATTTGGTGGGGAAATAACAGAGGTGCTGGTGTCATCTTCTCAGCTTATCTGAAGATACAAGATGCCTGGTAGTCTATGACATTTGATGTTAATTTGGATCACTTGGTTACAGTCGTGTCTGCCAGCTTTAGCCGTTGTTAAGTTACTGTTTCCCCCTCTGTTGTTATGAAATATACTATGGAGAAAAAATTGAAACCATGTAAATGTCCTGCTTCTTATCATATTCTCACCCTCTATTTTTGGTGCCCATTGATAATTCTTGCCTGAAACATGGTATTATGGTGGTTTCCCAATGGTGATGTTTTAGTTCCATTAATGCCCTGTGATTATTATTTAGAATTCTAGGGTAAGGAAGAGCATTCCTTTATCCTCATTTATACTTTTGTTCACTCATCTGTGTATGTTTGTTCGGACTCATGATTTCAAATTTTAATCCATGTGTTTATCATTTACTTTGATGCTCAATTTGTCTCAGAATGTGCCAGTGGGAATTTCTTCTTCCTAGCTTCTGAGTCTTTGGGCATTCCCTTAAAATTCTTTGTGTATTACTTTTTTTTTTTTTTTTTCATGACAAGGTGCTTATGGGCACTTTCCTGAACCCAGCTTTGGTATTGGCTATTTTCAAGGAACTCTGGTTCTTGTTACTGGAGACTAGTTTTTAGAAACTAAGGTCTGCGTGCACTATTGCTTTCTGGCCCTCTTAGCAGTTAGAGGAACAGGAGGATATCTACTTCTTTCTAGATAGATATGTTTGTAGCTATGTGTGTGCATACAAACACAACCACATATATTATCACACTCACTGATACACATATATATAATTTCTATCTATATAGTAATATATTAAAACCTGTGAGATCATATTGATCCCTATGTTTTTGGTCCAACTTCAAAGGATTCATGCCTAGCCTCCCCTGTTTAATATTAGGAATTCCCCTCCCTGAAATTGGGAAATCTGGCTTTTATTGTCCACAGTATATTATTCTCTTAAGCTGACAACAGTGAATAAAATATTTTTAATTGTTGCTATAATGGTTTGAAGCTGTTATGTACCCCATAAAGGGCCATGTACTTTTAATCCATTCCTGTGGATGTGGAACTATTATGGTTGGGACCTTTTGATTAGGTTATTTTAGTTGAAATGGGCCCACCTCATTCAAAGTGGATCTTAATGCTCTTCTTTTTCACATTTCACTTTTCATTTCAAAATATATCACAGATATTTCTCCATTTCAATGAATAGAAATTCTCCTCTATTTTAATGGATAGGGTAGCATTGCATAAATAACCAAGTACAGATGGATTTTGTATTGTTGAAGGTGGAACTTCAAAGTAAATTCCCAGATGGGGTCTTGCTGTGTTAAAGGTAAATATATAGGTAGTTTAATTAACTATTGTCATAATTCTCTTAATGATAGTTCCCCTTACCAGCTTTGTGGTTTTCTAGGATACAAAGGAGTATTCTGTTCTGTTTTGTAGATGTCTGAATTGTATCTACATATACATATATATATATATTTAATTTTGTGCATCATTTTATAGCAAGACCTATATCTTACTCATTAGTTTTAACCCCTCAACACATCAAGCAGAGTGCCTTAAAAACAAAAATTTCTAAATAAAAGTATTTTAATTGATTCAAAGTGGAGGACATTATTTAAATGGGTAATTTTCCCTTCAGGGTTTTCTGTCTTCAGAGGAAATACACACACACACACGCGCGCGCGCGCGCGCGCACACACACACACACACACACACACACAGATATAGATATGTGTATGTGTTTATGAGAATTTCTGAGTCAAAATATTAGAAAATATTGATAAAAGAATGATAAGAAAAACACTAAATGAACATATGAGATTTATATTGCCCGATTTTGAGACTTGATATGAATTTATACAAATCAGGACAATGATCCTGGCATAACAACCAAAATGTAGAACATTGGAGCAAAATAGAGGCCAGAAATATAACTTCATACATATGTTCAGTTGTATTTCACCTGAAGTACCAAAGCAATTCAATATAGTCTTTTAACAAAAGGTGCTGATATAATTGGATATCTATATGCATTATTTAATTAAAATTAGACACTGACTTCATACCATACACAAAATATAATTCAAAATGGATCACAGGCAGAAATGTAAGAATTCAATTCTAGAAAAACCATAGAGTAAAATCTTTGTGACCTTGAGCCAGTGAAAGACTTTTAAGATATCATATCAGGAGTACAATGTATAAAAGAAAAAATATTCTAAGATTCATTAATGGGATCATAAGTATCGGTGATGCATTGAAGGCAAACATGTTTGTAAATGGTTGTTTAAAGGCATGTAACCTACAGACCTAAATAATTGTTAGCATGATACACTATAAGTTGTGACACTGTTGCAGAGGGTTAACAACAGAGTTCTATGGAAAACTACCCATTACGTATTAAAGACTGTTTTTAATAGGAATATCTTATCAACTCTATGCTAATACTAGGGATGAATAATTAGCAGCTGCTAAGAGCTCTGGGATGTATTATGCTATGATAATTGTTTAAAGTTGAGAATGATGATTGTAAAACTAATTGAAGATAATGTAAGACTGACCGATTATCCTAGGATAGTATATGTATTAAGTGAAATTAGGAACCCACTACTTAATAAATCAAGTCCTCGACTTGAGGCTTGCTCTTGTGAAATTTAGGGTTGTAAATAGGAGGCTGAACCCTCCTATAATTATGCTTAAGAGACACCTTCAGGGAACCTCTTTTGTTGCTTAGATGTGGCGTTTCTCTAAGCCCAACTCTGAAAATAAATTCATTAACCTTCCCCCCAATGAGGGACATGACATCCAGGAATGAGCCTCGCCCTGGCAGCGAGGGATTGACAATGCCTACTTGACCAAAAGAGGGGAAAAAGAAAAAGGTAACAAGCTGAGGTCACAGTGGCTGAGAGATCCCAAATAGAGTTGAGAGGCTATCCTGGAGGTTTCTCTTATGCAAACTCCAGCTAGATATCCCAAAGGGCCACAGTATGCCATGCCCTTACCAAAAGTAGTCCCCAAATACCTAGGTCCCTACCTGAGATTCTATAAAAGATTCACTCACAAAGTTTTATCTTTCAGAAACTTAAATCTACCAGAGTGTTCCTATACCAGAGAAGTCCCAAAACCCAGAGGCAAGAGCCTCTTTAAGATCAACAATCAGACGCCGCCCCCTTCTCCATACTGTCAACACCCCCTTTCAAAAAAAAAGAAAAAAATTGTTGGATTTTATACCAATTAAATACTTTTCATCCTCAAAAGATACAAATAAAAAATGTAAAGATAAGCTATAAATGTAAGAAGATATTTTCAAATCATATGAGATAAGGGACTTGTGTTTAGTGTATATACAGAACACAACCCTTCATATATCTACTAGGATGACTACAATTAAAAAGACAAAAAACAAAAGTATGGTGAGAATGTGGAGAAATTGAAAACTTTATACATACTTCATATATTACTTCATACATCATACATTTCCAATGTGAGTATAAAATTGTACACTTACCATGGAAACAGTTGACAGTTTCTTAAAAACTAAATATCGTTTTTCCATACAAATCAGCAATTCCATTCCTAGATATCTGTCCAAGAGAAATAAAAACATATCCATGCAAAGACTTTGTATATTAATTTTTATAGTGAAAGTGATCAAACTGACCATTACCCAGCTAGTGAATGGATAAACAAAATGAGATATATCTACTGGAGCATATTCTGCCAAAACAATTGTAGTGAGAGAAAGGTTGAAACTACAGGAGAGAGTCTGCACCAATGACAGAGAAAAGCCTCTGAGAAAGTGAATGGGGGTGGGAATCACGGCACAAAATGAGGGATTCCCCCAAATTAAGGAAATAAGCACCACAAAGAAGGAACGAGGAGAGAAAATGGAAACAGATGTTAGTGCTGGTTTAAAATTTCACTTCAAAAACTATCTAAATATTAGTAATGAATGCAAAGCCTTCAAAGAGCAAGAAAGAATTTCTAATAATCTGAGCATTAAATTCATAGTCCCTTTAGTGTTCACTCTTTTTAATGACAGTCAATATAGAGCCATTGGCAAATTTACATAAAAATTTGCAAGAGAGAAAAATTAAAGAAATTTGGTATCAGCCAAATTTTATAAAAAAAAAGAAACAAACTACCAATTTTACAGATGTAGCTAGCATGGTGCTTTTGTTAGTGTTAGTAAATGAATGACTTTATTAAAAAAGACAGAATGTCATTCTATTCAATAAAATAATTTCCATGATAATACATTGCTAAGTTCAAAAGATCATCTAACTGAAAATGAAAAATGAATCTCTTTTTGAACTTTTTAAATATTTGAAAAGTAATAAATAAGTCAAAATGATTATCACTCAATGAGAATTTCCAGCTAAGTCTGAAATTATCTAATAGTTAATTAATATCTTCATTGCTGAAATAATTAACTTTTCCTATGTTAAACATATTCGGAGAACCTTGTTTCTACCAAAGTCTAGCTTGTAAAATAGAGGAGATATTATACTCCTAGGGTTGAATTTTCTGTCTCCTTTAAAAAAAAAATTACCAAAGTCAACATTCTTTGGTACGAAAATGAGACTAATACTAACTCAAAATTTATTTCTGTTAAAATTTACCTACTATTACTATTTGAGAAATTTGATCACTGGATTATTCCCATTTAAATAAATTATTTATAAAATCTTCAAGAAAAATTTGTAAATATATTCAGAGTTTATGCAGGATTTCATCAATTCCACATAATATGGGATTGAATATTTTGGGATTTATCAGGACTCTCATGTATTTGTCCAAGTAATCATACTTAAGTAAAACACTGTTTAGGATATCAGGGGGTAAAAAACTAAAATTCTAGAGTGGTAATTTTCAGTATTTTATTTGCCTCAAAAATCATGTGATTTTCCTACTTACCATCCATGTGCACAAGCTCCTAGCACTTCATTCCATTTTCATCAAGAAATCATATCTTAATTTCAGTGAATAACAGTATCTTTGGCTAAAACTTGAACCTGTACTTATTTTTAAAGGAAGCAAATGAATTGCAAAGATGCTTATTTAACTACTCTTTAAATAAATTCACTTTGGCGTAGCACACAAATCACTGTGAGATATCAGTGTGTCATAGTGCCATGACTCACATCTGTTGTGTAAAGGGATAGAAAGTCTAGAAAGTACTATAGGAGACAAGTCATGAAATATGTTTACATGTGTTTTAATCAGTAGGAACAATTATGTTTGAAACCTTTGGCATGATTTTTCAGACTGGGAAAAATGCATTAAAAAGTTATACTTAGTTAAGTGTACGTAAGATGGCAATTCAGCTGAAGTAGGTCATTATTTTATGATGAGATTTAAAAGGAAGTAATACTTATTTAGTCTTATGTCGGTAAATTAGCTACCATATGCAGGAATGGGAGTAGAGAAATTCAAGCTTTTTTTCCGCCATGGCGTATAATTCATGTTAGCTGAAAATTTGATGTATTTTAATGGAGGAAACAAGGATTTTCCTACCACTTAAATACTATGTAACTATCTTAAAATGTTCAGATAATTACCTGCGGTTTGGCAGTGGGATGTCAGATCTTAATTCTAGTACTATATGGTCATATATTGCTCTACAGTGGCGGATATATAAAGCATTCAAAAGCAAGTCTGATTTAGATGATTTTTTTTCAGTGAACAATCACTGCTATTATATTTCTCAAAATAATTGAAGAAAAAAAAAATATAACCTAAAATGACTTTTCTAACCTCACATAGTAATTGAAAAGGAACTTACTAAAAAAAAAAAAAAAAAAAAAAAAAGCCATAGATGCGCTTAAGTCTCCAAACCAGCTTACAATTAATTTTGCTTTTTATAAAGGAAAAAAAAAAGTTTCATGACAACTGCCAACTGTTTATTTGTTCTAAATGGGGTATATATATATATATGTGTGTATGATTTTATAGAAGGTAGCTGTCCAAATATAATAAGGAGAAGTCATAATATCTTGCTTGAATTTATCTCTATAAGCACACTAGGAAAAAATACCTAAACTTTGTGTGCCACTGTTTCCTCAAGAGTTGAATGGAATTAAAGTAAACGAAACATAATCAAGTTTCTTATGTTAGTATCAGAAATTTCTGTAATTATATTAATCTAATTTTTTCTCAGTTAACTATTCTATAGACAAGTATTGCTGGTTTTTGTATTTCTATTTTATGGCAATAATTTTTTAGTTCATTTGTTCATGGAACACATATTCAGTGCATGTATCTATACTAAACATTGTACTGATCAATGTGGATACAGAAATGAAACACAACTTTTCTTCAAAGAGCTAATAAAAGAAACAGAAAGATACATGTGTACAAAGTGCTTAAATGCTAAATAGAATGGAAACCCACCAGAAAAGCATCTAAACTAAGATGGAATTATGAAAGTTTTCCTAAAGAAATTCCTTCTTGAACTGTAAGGTGAAGAACAGGTAGAAAAGAGAACTGATATTTTTATATTAGAAATAGTGTGTATTATAAAATATATTATAAAATCTAGAAATAAATTATAATAAACTATAAAATCTAGAAATCTATACTTAAGAACTTCTATGCACTGGACTTTAAGAATGATTATCAACCTCATAATAAATTGAAAAAAATAAAATGTTTTAATCTCAAAATAGGAATAAATTTCCTTTTGTAAACTTAATTTAAATAATAATTTCATTAATTTCTAATTCATCTAAAAACCAATGTTGATATTTATCCCTTATTATGTATATTCTGTAATCTGAAAATAAAAGATTTTTACTAGTGACTTTTCTTCACTAAAATATACATTGAACAAGCCTGAAATACTAATATTTTAGAAGGAACATTATCTAACTTTATTTTATGACATCCCATACATTAACTACCTTGTCTAGCTCATGTAAAATGATTAAATGCACCAGTTTCTGATACACTGAAGACTAATGCACGGAATGTTAAGAGTGTTTCAGTCATTTCAGGGGATGGGGCTTAGACATTTGAACTACCTAGGAGATCCAGGTTCTGGCTCCGACATTAGGGTGATGAGACTGCTCTCGTTTCTTCACCATTCTGCCAGGGCCATGTATCACCACATAGAGTGGTTGATACTGGCACTTATTCCATGACTGTAAATATTTTGCAGTCTGTCAGCTTTTGGGCTGAATGTACTCGATGGTCTGATTATGATTTCCCAGGAAATTGCAACTATGTTAATTATGTTGAGTAATCTGTCTCTAGGTATTAATATCACAGCATGGTTTCTGTGGCCAATGGACACCTAGAAAACAGGAAGTTTGAGTGACTGTGCAGTCTTTCCAGGTTGTCAGCCGTCAAATTCCTTACTGAATAATATTCTCCAAACACAAATTTTTGGGGTTTGTCTCATCAGGTCATGTAGTCAATTATTAAATATTTGTTCAGAAGCTTGTAGTATATGCCATGCCCTGTACATATTCTACTAAAGGATGAGAAATCACATTTTCTGACTGAATTAGCAAGATATTTAACTTCCAAAGATGCTGTTTAATGCCATATGGATGATGTTTTAGTTTGCTAAAGCTGCCAGAATGCAATGTACCAGAAATGGGTTGGCTTTTACAATGGGGACTTAATAACTTATAATTTACGGTTCATAGGTCATGAAAATTTCCAATTCAAGGCATCAGCAGGATGATACCTGGACTCTGAAGACAGGCTATGTGCATCTGGGACACCTCTGTCACTGGGGAAGGCACATCGCCAGTGTCTGCTTGTCTTTTGCTCCCAGGTTTTGTTGCTTCCAGCTTCTGATTCCTGTGGTTTTCTCTCTGAGCTTCTGTGGGTCCTCTCTTAGCTTCTCTGGGCCTTTTTTCTATGAACTTCTCTTAATTTCATCTCTTATAAAGGACTCCAGTAGAAGGATTAAGACCCACCTTGGTGTAACCCTTCAATTTAAACACCTTAATCAAAAGTTCCCACCCCCTAAAACAGGTCCACACCCACAGGAATGTGTTAAAGGATTATGACCTTTTTCTGGTGTACATAACAGTTTCAAACCACCACAGGTGATCTTATCTCTAAACTTTGATCACTCCAGTCCTCCAAAGATAATAAGCTCCATAACAAATACAATTGTTATTAACATGGTTTCCAATTGTTATATTGTAGTTTAGTGTTACTAATTGTCAATATATGGTTTAAAATTTTAAATATTGTCATTTTACCATCAAGTGTGAGGACAGCTCTAGGGTTCTTTGTGCTCCACTCAGCTCAGAAATTGACACAATTCTTGATGGGGAAGACCTTTTGAGGTGCATTTGAGGATTCTGATGTCTCCAGTTTTGTCACTGTAGCCCTAGGCAATAAGAAGCAGCTTTGCTGGTTTCTCAAACTTCCAGCATCTGCACTTTGCCTGGGCCAACAACATAGAGCTTTTTATCCACTGTGCCTCCTCTTGGCAAAGCCTCCAGGCATAGGTAAACTTCCTTAAGTCATGCTCAGAGATTCTTCCCTCTCTTGGATTTTATACCCTCTAGTCCTTCTTGCTTCTGTGTGTCTTGGATATTTTAAAATACAGAAGCTCAGGATTTTTTAAATATAATCAATTATAAGCAAAGTATTTTCTTGTTTATGTTTGTTTTTTAATCTCATATAATATTAGTCTAGATGTATTAACATGGTTTCCAAATTGATTTGCTTACATCTCTTACTTGCATTTCAGTTCCTTCCTTGGCTTCATTTTCTTTCTTTTGAAGTTCTTACTTTGGAAATTCTTTTAGTAATGAGATGGTGGTAGTAAACTTAAAGTTTTTATCTGAAAATATTGATAACTCACCATCATTCCTGAAAGATAGCTTTGCTAAATATAAAATATTGTTTTTTAATGATCTCTTCATGATTCTCTTAAAGATTTGATTCCTCTGCATTCTGCCTTCCATTCTTTGTGAAATCAGCTCTTGATGTAACTGGAAATCCTTTGATTATAACCACTGTTTTCCCTCTGACTGTGTGTGTGTGTGTATGTGTGTGTGTTGACCCGTTTAAGTATAAAATGAGCAAGTGTGGACCTCATTTTATTTATTCTACTGTATATATTGGGGTTCATAAGTCTGTGGAGTACTGTTCTCAGTCAGTTCATGGAAGTGCACAGTTTATAATTCTTCATGTATAACCTCTCCAGTTTTCTTATTATGATCTTCTAGGGCTATAACTTCACATATATTTGAACCTCTCCTTTATGCTACATGTCTCTTTTTGGCTGTGTCTAATCTTTTGTTGACTCTATCCATTAACTTTTTAATTCCACTAGTGATTTTTTTTCTATTTTAAGATTCATTAATTGTTTATCATGAAAATCCAGATATGTATGATGGTCTTTATGGTATTCATTTTTAATTCATAGCTTATTTCTTTAAATCAAAAATATGTTGTTTTACTTCTAAAATTGATATCTTTATACCAATATTCAAATTTCTTCATGAATATAGGTGTTTTATTAGATATTTTGCTCTCACTCTTGTTTACCAGTTTACATGTTTGGTAGGTAAAGTAGGTTGAGATTTTCCCCCAAAGAGATATTTTCAGTTTCTAACCCCAGGTACCTGCGAATGTGAAATTATTTGGAAATAGACTCTTAATGGAGTAATCAAGATAAGATGAGGTCATACTGGATTAGTGTGGCCCTAAATCTGATGACTGCTGCCTTTATAGAGAAAAGAGAGAAAGATTTAGACACAAAGGCACAGAGGGAAACATAGGAAGAAGACCAGGTGATGATGGAAGCAGAAATGGAGTACTGCAGCTTCAAGCCAAGAAACCCAAGGACTTGCAGGAACCAGTAGAAGTTAGGAAAAGACAAGGGGAAATTCTTTCCAAGGCCCTCAGAGTTAGCCTTGCCCTGCTGACGCCTTGATTTTGTACTTCTGTCTCCAGAATGGTGAGAAAATAAATTTCTGTTGTTCAAAGCCACCCAGTTTGTGGCACTTTGTTGCGGCAATGCTAGAATATTAATACAATACCTGATGTTTAGGAAAATATATTTTATTACACTTAAGATACGATAATGCTTTGGGACTATTATGAAGATTCTTCCCTCCAAGGACAGTTTGTGTTTCCTTCTGTCTGGAGGAGAGGGGAGCAGGGAGAAAGCTTCCCACCAACCTGGGACCTCTTCAATCAATCAGAGACTCTTAAAATTCATGGCGAATGAGACAAAATCTCAGGGATTTTCATTAATAGCAAATATTGTATTCAGCATGTTGATAGAAGTGGATTTTACAGCTTATCCTCTTGACACACTTCTCCAAAATGCTGTATTTTTTGAAGCTCCTCTGTATACACAACATGCCAAGTGTCACAAGAAACTTTGTATGGTTGTAATATAAATCTTGGTTTCTTGGATTAAACAACAAAACAATCATAGTTTTCTCATTTTGTTATAAAACAAAAACAAAAATATGAGCCATTACAATATGGTTCATATAAATTTTCCAAAGTATTAGGTTGTGATTTTGTCTTACAGAAGTATTTAGGTTATCTGTTTTTTTATTTTGTTTCAGAAATGTATGAGAGGTTAAGGTGCCAATTACCTTCCTACATAAGTTAAACAAAACTGGGCATAAATGTTTTCAGGAATGAGTAGTCATCTTTATCTTTACGATCTTTAATGTTCTATAATCATTTGTTCATTTATATAATAAAAATTGTTAAGAATATCAACCAATATAATACTGCATTCCATACTTTTAAAGTTTTTTATAATAATCGTAGACAATGTGGTTTTTATTTAACCAGTCCCAATCCTAAATTTTAAAGATTAAATTATTTAAATTGTTGCTGACAATTAATATTTAGATAATACACCCAACAGTTTTATCAGTAGCATATTTTCATTCTTGACTTCGAAGAAAAATTTTAATCATGTACCTTACTGTTGAGGAGCACATTCTTTTTTTTTTTATGGGATTTTTTAAAAATTCAGTTATATTGAGATATATTCACCCTACCATACAATCATCCATGGTGCAATCAGCTGTTCATAGTACCATCATATAGCTGAGCATTCATCTCCCCAGTCTATTTCTGAAATTTTCCTTGTACCAGAAAGAATCAAAATAAGAATAAAAAATAAAAATAAAAAAGAACACCCAAATCCCCCCCCCATCCAAACCTATTTTTATTTAGGTTTTGTTCCTATTTTTCTACAAGGTTTTCACAATTGTAATTTCACCCTTGTAAGCTACATTGTCTTACAATCATCTTCAAGAGTCAAGGCTACTGGGTTAGAGTTTGGTAGTTTCAGGTATTTACTTCTAGCTATTCCAATATATCAAAACCTAAAAAGTGTTATCTATAAAGTGCGTAAGAATGTCCACCAGGGTGACTTCTCAATTCCATTTGAAATCTCTCAGCCACTGAAGCTTTATTTCGTTTCATTTTGCATCCCCCTTTTGGTCAAGAAGATGTTCTCAATCCCACGATGCTGGGTCCAGATTCATCCCTGGAAGTCATATCCTGCATTGCCAGGGAGATTTACACCCCTGGGAGTCAGGTCCCACATAGGGGGGAGGACAGCGAGATCACCTGCCAAGGTGGCTTAGTTAGAGAAGAGACGGCTGCATCTGAGCAACAAAGAGGCACTCAGGGGAGACTCTTAGGCACAATTACAAGCAGGTTTAGCCTCTCCTTGCAACAACAAGTTGCATAGGGGCCAGTCCCAAGACCAAGGGCTCAGCACATCAAGCCTTCAGTCCCCAGTGTGAGAACATCAGCAACAATCCAGGTGAGGAAGTCCAACACCTCTGCATTATCCCCCAGCTCTTCAGGAGGGCCCCAAATATGTATTTTTATTCTCCACCCAAATTACTTTAGGATGTGTTGCCATTTCATTCTAATCTATACAGACCTACCATAGCTCACTTACTATTCAAAGTTCCATGTAATTGTAGTGTTTGAACAAACTGACTGTAGAAGTTATGTTGTTTAGAAAATATAGATCCTACACCAAATAAACATCTCTCCCCTTGGTCTCACATGGAAGTTGAAGTTTTAACACACAGTTAGTTTCAACCTTTACCCTTTGGCCTGATTTGCTCTAGTCTTAACCAGATGTGCTTTATTCATATATCTAATTGAAGTCTGGGCTCTATTTCAGCTTTTTTTTTTTTTTCACAGTTGCTGTATGCGTTAATACTGATATTCATATCTGCCAAGCTCTAGCTCAGAGTTTCAGGTATAACACAGATACTCAAAGTTCCAGAGACCAATAAGGTTATATACTAAGGGATCAACATCTCAGAGTTTGGAGATAGCCATTACAATTCAGGAATAGATTTGACTGTGTAAGAGCTTACAATTGAGGGACTGTTAAAATAATCATTTCCCTGTTAGGCTGTGCTCTAAGATTCAGTTCTGAGTTTACACATTGTAGTTAGTCCTTATTGGTGAGGCCTCATAGTGTTTGCCTTTGTTCGGGCATGCTTCACTCAACATGCTGTCTACAGGATCCATTCATCTCGTTGTGTGTCTCTCAGCTTCACTCCTCGTAGTTGCTCAATAGTCCATTGTGTGAATACACCACAGCTCACCATTCTGTTCCTCAGTCAGTGTGCCCTTAGGCCCCTCCACCTGTTGCAAATCATGAATACTGCCTCCATAAACACCAGTGTGCAAATGTCCATTCATGTCTCTGCTCTCAGATCTTCCAAATACATACCCCATAATGAGGTTGTAGGACCTTATGGCCCCACATACTTATCTTCTTGTGGAGCCACCACAGTGACCTCCAGAAAGGCTACACCTTTCTGCCTCCTCGTCAACAGTGAATAGGTACATCCCTGTCTCCATGTTTTCTCCAGCACTTTACCCCATTTATATTTTTTCCTACAATTTTATAGAGATATATTCACATAACATACAACCATCCACAGTGTACAATCAGTTGTTCATGGCATCATCACATAGTTGTACATTTATCACCACAGTCAGCACTTGAACATATTATTATGAAAAAGTTTTTTTTTTGGGTGAATAATAAAAAAGATAATAAAAATAAAAATAAAAATGTCATGTAGTGCAATATAATAGTAAGGACAGAAAACAACCACACCACCAAGAATCCCACATCCCTCCCCCATATCTCCCTCGCATACACATATAACTTTGGTATATTGCCTTTGTTACATTTAATGGAAGCATATTGGAATGTTACTGTTGACCATAGACTCCAGTTTGCTTTGATTATGTTTTTTCCAAAATACCATCCCTTTTTCAGTGCTCTTTATGGTTAACATTCATTTGTTCTCCCACATGTGAGAATATTTTTATATTTGTACATTTAGCAACCGTCATTGGCCACTCCAGTTTTTGCCAAGTTATACAGTCCCAGTCTTCATCTATCTTTACCTCTTGTGTCCTACATTCCTCTATCCCACTTCTTTCAGCTTTACTCACATCTTTGTTCCATGTACTTAGAATATTGTGCTACCATTACACAGTATTATGCTATCTATTTCTGGATCTATACAGTCAATCCTACTGAACATTTCTGTAGTCCTTCAGCATCAAATGCCTGATCTCTACCCTCTTCCTATCTCCTGGTAGCTTGTGTTATTAGCTTTTAACTCTCAGAGTTTGCTTGTTAATGTTAGTTCATATTAGTGAGACCATACAATATTTGTCCTTTTGTTTCTGGCTAACTTCACTCAACATAATATCCCCAAGGTTCATCCATGTAATTATATGTTCCATGTCTTTTTTCTGTCTTACAGCTGCATAATATTTCATCATGTGTATATACCACAGTTTGTTTACCCACTCATCTGTTGGTGGACATTTGGGCTGCTTCCATCTCTTGGCAATCGTGAATGGTGCTGCAATGAACATCAGTTTACAAATGTCTGTTTTTGTTTTAACTTTCAGTTCCTTTGAGTATATACCTAGCAATGGAATAGCTGGGTCATATGGCAAATCTATACTTAGCTTCCTGAGGAACCTCCACACTTTCTTCCAGAGTGGTTGCACCATTCTGTGTTCCCACCAGCAATGAATAAGTGTGCTTCTTTCTCCACATCCTCTCCAGCACTTGTCATTTTCTGTTTTTTGGATAATGGCTATTCTGGTAGGTGTGAGATGGTATCTCATTGTGGTTTTGATTTGCATTTCCCTCATAGCCAGTGAAGTTGAGCATGTTTTCATATGTTTTTGAGCCATTTGTATTTACCCTTCAGAAAAGTATCTGTCCATGTCTTTTGCCCATTTTTTAATTGGGTTGTTTGTCTTTCTGTTGTTGAGTCATAGGATTGCTTTATATATTCGGGATATTGAACTCTTATCTGATATGTGGTTTCCAAATATTGTCTCCCATTGTGTAGGCTGCCTTTTTACTTTTCTAATAAAGTCCTTTGATATACAAAAGTGTTTGATTTTGAGGGGATCCCATTTGTCTATTTGTTCTTCGGTTGCTCATGCTTTGGGTGTAAGGTCTAGGAAACCACCTCCTATCATAAGATCTTTAAGATGGTGCCCTACGTTTTCTTATAAGAGACTTATGGTCTTAGCGCTTTTGTTTAGGTCTTTGATCAATTAGAGTTAATTTTTGTATAAGGTGTGACATAGGAGTCCTCTTTCATTCTTTTGGAAATGGATATCCAGTTCTCCAAACACCGTTTATTGAAGAGGCTGCTCTGTCCCAGTTGATTTGGCTTGATTGCCTTATCAAAGATCGACTGTCCATAGATGCAAGAGTCAATTTCTGAACACTCAGTTCGATTCCATTGGTCAGTATCTTGTCCTTATGCTAGTACCATGCTGTTTTAAGCACTGTAGCTTTGTAGTATGCTTCAAAGTCAGGTAGTGTGAGACCTCCCACTTCGTTCCTCTTTCTCAAGATATTTTTGGCTCTTTGGGGCACCTTGCCTTTCCAAATAAATTTGATTATTGGTTTTTCTATTTCTGCAAAGTAAGTTGTTGGGATTTTAATAGGTATTGCATTGAATGTATAAATCAGTTTAGGTAGAGTTGACATCTTAATTATATTTAGTCTTCCAATCCATGAACACAGTTTGTTCTTCCATTTTTTTAGGTCCTGTTCAATTTCTTTTAGCAGTTTCTTGTAATTTTCTTTGTATAGGTCTTTTGTGGCCTTCATTAAGTTTATTCCTAAATACTTGATTCTTTTGGTTGCTATTGTAAATGGAATTTTTTTCTATTTCTTCCTCTTTTTGCACACTACTTGTGTATAAGAACACTACAGATTTTTGCTTGTTGATCTTGTAGCCTGCCACTTTGCTGTATTCATTGATTATCTCTAATAGCTTTACTGTAGATTTTTCTGGATTTTCTACATATAGAATCATGTCATCTGCAAATAGTGAAAGTTTTACTTCTTCCTCTCCAATTTGGATGCCTTTTATTTGTTTTTCTTGCCTGATTGCTCTAGCTAGAACTTCTAGCACAATGTTGAATAACAGTGGTGACAGTGGGCATCCCTATCTTGTTCCATATATTAGAGGGAAACCTTTCAGTCTCTCCCCATTGAGTGTGATGTTAGCTGTGGGTTTTTCATATATCGCCTTTATCATATTGAGAAAATTCCCTTCTATTCCTATCCTTTGAAGTGTTTTCATCAAGAAAGGATGTTGAGTTTTGTCAAATGTCTTTTTCTGCATCGATCGAGATGATAATGTGGTTCTTTTGCTTTGATTTATTGATGTGTGGTGTATTACATTAATTGATTTTCTTGTGTTGAACCAGCCTTGCATACCTGAAATAAACCCCACTTGGTCGTAGTGTATAATTCTTTTAATGTGTTGCCGGATTCGATGTGCGAGTATTTTGTTGAGGATTTTTGCATCTATATTCATTAAAGAGATTGGTCTATGATTTTCTTTTTTTTGTGGTATCTTTGTCTGATTTTGGTATTGGGCTGATGTTGGCTCCATAGAATGAGTTAGCTAGCTTTCCCTCCTCTTCAATTTTTTTGAAGAGTTTGAGCAGGATTGTTAGTAATTCTTTCTTGAATGCTTGGTAGAATTCACATGTGTAGCCATCTGGTCCTGGGCTTTTCTTTTTTGGGAGCTTTCTGATGACTGACTCAATCTCTTTGCTTGTGATTGGTTTGTTGAGGCCCTCTGTGTCTTCTTGGGTCAATGTTGGATGCTTATGCTTTTCTAGAAGGTTGTCCATTTCATGTAAGTTGTACAGTTTATTAGCATATAGTTGCTCATAGTATCTTCTCATTATCTCTCATGGTCTGGAGTGTGAAGGCTGAATGCTTGCACAATGCTGCCAGCAGGTTCAGGAGAGAGAAGAGAGGATCTTAGAGGATCTTAATCTATTCATCTCTGAGGAAAAGGAGGCCACAATCAGGCAGAGAGTAAAGTTGTGGCACACTTGTAAACTGCCTGAATTTTGAATGTGGCCCCCAAACCACAAAAAGACGCATCAACAATGGGCAGAAACCTTACTGAGTCAAGGTGTTTAAGAGTAACCTCTACACCCATTTTGCCTAGGGGACCTTATCTGACTAAAAGTGTACTATTTCAAGAAATCTGGAGGAAGATTGGGTCTTTATTATAAATGCAATGCTAAGTTTTAAAATTTTAATCCACAAATTCAAAAGTCAATTAGAGAGAAATAAAACCTGTCCTAAAAGTATTAGCAACATGGATTAAGAAAGAGTATTCACAGATGTATATCTATCTGTATCTATATATTTTTCTGGAATTGCTGAATTGATTTATCAGACTCAACATCAAAGTTCTAGACCACAACCACTTGGCTTGATGATAGGCTTCACCATTCACTGTTGTCATTTCACTGTTCCCTTTTGGTGAAAATTAAGGCAGGAAGACAATTAGGAGACTGATAACATCCTTAGCATGGCTCCTTTGATGCACACGCTAACCCCTCCAAATTCCTAGCAATGGAAAAGTTCTTGCCAGATTGTTAGTTGGATATATGTATGAAGATTTTTTCCCATTATAAATGATGAAATCCACTGTTAAAGTCAATTTTACCTACATTAGACTAATAAAATGGGGATATAAATATGATTAAAAATGAAACAAGTAGTTTTTGGGAAACTTAGAAAATTCCTGTTAGTTAGTAATATGCTTTGACTGTGTTTATATTTAACTCACCTTCTTCACCCTAAAGTGTAATGACTATAATATAATTTTGTATAAATGTCCATTATATTTTGATTTGCTGCACATTCTTTTGTCTGCCTTTCTTTTGATGCCTGCCAATAGGCACTCCTGTTGCCTTCAAAGAGCAGCATGAGTTCTGTCAAGTTTCGTAGAGTGAGCACTGTGGGATGCAGGAATAAAAATAAAGGAATAATCAGAGTGCTGGGAAAATTACCTAAAATGAATCTTATAATATCATTCAACTTTCTGAACTCATTACTGATCATATTTTTCATAAAACTTCACTAGGAAACTGGGCCAGAAAATTCATCTGCTAATGTAAGATGTCTTGTAGTCTTTAGAAATAATTAAATAACAAAATATATCCTGGGTAGCTATTTATCCATATTCTTTTAGCATAAGGCTTCTCTCCTCTGTAAAAAGTTCCTATGCTCAATACCATTAAAGCAGTAGGGAAAAAATTATGCCATTTGTGTTTTAGTACACGTAATAAGTAGAAATCAAAATACTAGCATTAAGTTTAGGGTCTTTTACCTTCTATCATTATGTCTGTGGATAATGGCGAGCTAAAGAACTTGCTGTTTCATTTGAGGAACTGCCAAGCTGTGTTCCACAGTAGCAGCACTATTTTATATTCTCAGCACAATGTATGGGGAGCCAATATTTCCACATCCTTGTCAATCCTTGTCATTTTCTTTTTTTAAAAAAATATTACATATATAAAGTTTTATTATATATTTTTTTATTATAGCCATCCTAGGGTAGGGATTTTGATTTTCATTTCTCTGAAGGCACATGGTGTTAAGCATCTTTTCTAGACCTTATTTGGCTATTTGTATATCTTTTCTGGAGAATTTTCTATTCAAATCCTTAAACTCATTTTTTCTTGCACTTTTTTTATTATTGATATTAATCACATATGATACAATTATCCAAAGATCCAAAGAACACAATCAGTTGCCCATGGTGTCATTATATAACTGTGCATCCATCACCACAATTAATTTTTTTTCAATTTTTAGAACATTTTCATTACTCCAGAAAAGAAATAAAGACAAAAAAAGGAAACTCAAATCCTCCCATACCCCTAACCACCCCCTCTCCATTATTGACTCATAGAATTTGTATAATACATTTGTTACTGGTGATGAAAGAATGTTAAAATACTGCTAACTGTAGTATACAGTTTGCAATGGGTATATTTTTTCCCTATATGCCCCTCTATTATTAACTTCTAGTTATGGTGTCATACATTTGTTCTGGTTAATGAAAGAGATGTCTGATATTTGTACAGTTGATCAGGGACACTGCCCACCACAAGGTTCACTGTTTTATACATTTCCATCTTTTAACCTCCAGCTTTCCTTCTGGTGACATACATGACTCTGAGCTTCCCCTTTCCACCACATTCATGCACCATTCAGCACTGTTAGTTATTCTCACAACATGCTATCATCATCTCTGTCCATTTCCAAACATTTAAATTCAACCTAGTTGAACATTCTGCTCATAATAAGCAACTGCTCCCCATTCTTTAGCTTCATTCTATATCCTGGTAACTTATATTTCATGTCTATGAGTTTACGTATTATAATTAGTTCATATCAGTGAGACCCTGCAATATTTGTCCTTATGTGTCTGACTTATTTCAACCTCAGGGTTTCTTCGTCCACTCATTTTTTTAAGATGGTTTTGTTCACACACCATACATTCCGCCCTAAGTAAACAATCTATGGTTCCCTGTATAATCACATATTTATGCATTAACCACTGTCACCACTATCTATATAAGGACATCTCCATTTCTTCCACAAAGAAGGAGGAAGAGTCAAGGTAGAGAGACAAAATAAAAAGAAAAAAGAAAAAGGGGGGAAAAACATGACAGCTAGGAAGCAACAAAAGGAAAGATAGCATTAAACTGAAGTAGAATAAAGAGTCAGACAACATTACCAATACCAAGGGTTCCATACACCTCCCTTATGCCCCCCTCTTATATGCATTTAGCTTTCGTATATTGCCTTTGTTGCATTAAAGGAAGCATAATACAATGTTTCTGTTAATTATAGTCTCTAGTTTGCATTGATTGTATTTTTCCCACAATACCTCCCTATCTTTAATACCTTGCAAGGTTGACATTCATTTGTTCTTCCTCTTGAAAAAACATATTTGTACATTTTATCACAATTGTTGAGCACTCTAGGTTTCACTGAGTTAAACAGTTCCAGTCTTTATCTTTCCTCTTTCCTTTGG
This sequence comes from Choloepus didactylus, assembly GCF_015220235.1. Classification (NCBI taxonomy): domain Eukaryota; kingdom Metazoa; phylum Chordata; class Mammalia; order Pilosa; family Megalonychidae; genus Choloepus; species Choloepus didactylus. The sequence continues at coordinate 13,775,310 of NC_051322.1, forward strand.
GTGTCCCACATGCTTCTAACCTTCCTCTTTCAACCATATTCACAGCCATCTTTATTCAGTGTACTTACATTGCTGTGCTACCATCACCCAAAATTGTGTTCCAAAGCTCTCACTCCTGTCTTTTCCTATCTGTTTGTAGTGCTCTCTTTAGTATTTCCTGTAGAGCAGGTATCTTGTTCACAAACTCTGCCATTGTCTGTTTGTCAGAGAGTATTTTAAACTCTCCCTCATATTTGAAGGACAGTTTGTCAGATATAGGATTCTTGGTTGGCAGTTTTTCTCTTTCAGTAGCTTAAATATATCACCCCACTTCCTTCTTGCCTCCATGGTTTCTACTGAGAAATCCTCACATAGTCTTATCAAGCTTCCTTTGTATGTGATGGATTGCTTTTCTCTTGCTGCTTCCAGGATTCTCTCTTTATCTTTGACTTTAATAATCTGATTATTAAGTGTCTTGGCATAGGCCTATTCAGATCTATTCTGTTTGGGGTATGCTGTGCTTCTTGAATCTGCAATTTTATGTCTTTCATAAGAGATGGGAAATTTTCATTGATTATTTCCTCTATTATTGCTTCTACTTCTTTTCCCTTCTCTTCTCCTTCTGGGACACCCATGATACGTACATTCATGCATTTCGTGTTGTCATTCAGTTCCCTGAGATGTTGCTCATATTTTTACATTTTTCTCCCTATCTGTTCTTTTGTGTATAGGATTTCAGGTGTCTTGTTCTCCAGTTCCTGAGTGTTTTCTTCTGTCTCTTGAGATCTGCTGTTGTATTTCTCCATTGTGTCTTTTATTTCTTGTGTTGTGCCTTTCATTTCCATAGATTCTGCCAGTTGTTTTTTCAAACTTCCGTTTTCAACCTTATGTATGCCCAGTGTTTTCATATATGCTTCATCTCTTTTGCCATATCTTCCCTAAAGTTTTTTAATTGATTTAGCATTAGTTGTTTAAATTCCTGTGTCTTAATTGAAGTGTAAGTTTGTTCCTTTGACTGGGCCATAACTTTGTTTTCCTTAGTGTAGGTTGCATTTTTCTGTTGTCTAGGCATCTGGTTTCCTTGGTTACCCTAATCAGGTTTTCCCATACCAGAATGGCCTCAGGTCCCAGAAGGGGGCAATATTCAGTATCAGGTTTCCCTGAGGGTGTGTCTTAGAAGATTGACACACCCTGTGGGGCCTCAAGCCTCTGTGCTTTTCCTAACCTGGCCAGCATGTGGTGCCTGTCAGCCCATAGCTCCTGACTGGTCTGAGGAGGTGTGACCTCCTTTATTTCTGTTTTGTCTGTTTTCCCCCAGGCTCTGGGGTCTTGTTCTGAATGAAAGGCGGGCAGTAGAGCTGGGCATCACCTCCTTCCTCTTAGGGAAGATATACCCCCTAGGGAGTTATCTGCATTTAAGTAGGTTCTTTGTTTCTCTTACTCTGCTATCTCTACCATTGTCTGGGTCGGAGCACTGTGAACTGAAAATGGCTGAGGCTTTCTCCACTGAGCTGCTCAGGTTGAGAGAGACAAAAAGGGACAGAAAGCCCCCTTTAAGGGCCAGTCCACAGCCCCCAGTTTCACCCATCAGCCAGAGATAGAGTCTGGTCCTCTGGGCTCCCCCTCCTGAGAAGAGAAGTCCCCTGGCTCTTCAAGGTCATTCATCACTAAAAGCCTCTGCTTATTGGGGATTTGTAGCTGCATTGAGCAGTCCACATCTGCCAATTAAAACCTCAGTTGGAGCTGAGGTGTATTTGCTTGTTCAGAGAGTGTTGCTCTCTAGCACAGCAATGCTTTGCAGTTCAGGCTGCCATGGGGGGAGGGGGCTCCCAGCTCAGGTCCTCAGTTTCTACTCACAGATCCATGCTGCGATCTCAGGCTTTCCCCCCAATCCAAGTTGGTGCATGATGTGTGGACAGTCACATTTGTCCCCCAGCAGTTATTCCAGATCATTTACTAGTTGTTCCTGGTTGTTTATTAGTTGCTCCAGGGGACTAACTAATTTCTGCTCCTCTCTATGCCACCATCTTCTTCCATCTTCTGAACTCGTTTTTAATTGGCTTATACATCTTTTTATTATTGAGTTAGAAAACTAATTAAAATATACTTTATACTAGACCAGCTTCACAGATGGAATTTGCAAATACTGCCTCTTCATTCCCCATTAAACGGTCTTGGAACCCTTTCTTTAAATCAATTCACTATGGATATATATATGTATTTCCAGAATCTAACTTCTATTCGGTTGATTTATGTGTCTTTCTTTATTCTGGTACCTCCCTGTTTTGATTGCTGTAGATTTTATATAAGGTTTAAGATCAGGAAGTTTGTATCCTTCAAATGTGTTCTTTTTTCCAGTATGTTTGGGCCATTCCACATCCCTTGCAATTCCATATGAATTTTTGGATTGGCTTGTCCATTCATGTAAAAAGGCAGCTGGAATTTTCATAAGGATTTTGTTGAATCTGTACATCAATTTGGAGAGTATTTCCGTCTTAATAATCTTAAGTCTTCCAAGCCTTGAACACAGAGGTCCATCCACTTATTTAGGTCTTCTTTAATTTCTTTCAACAATATTTTTTTAGTTTCCAGTGTACAAATTTCAATTTTTTACTGAGTATTTTATTCCTCTCAATGCTAGTTGTTTCCCTAATTTCATTTTCAGATTGTTAATTCTTAGTCCACAGAAATGCAACTTTTTAATTTGATCTTGTATTCAGCAGTCATACTGAAATGTGCTCTAACAGTTTTTGGTTGTGCATGTGTGGATTCTTTATGATTGTCTATATATAAGATCATGCCATCCACAAATAGATATAGTTTTATTTCTTCATTTCCAGTTGAATGACTTCAAGTTCTCTAATTCTTTCTTAGGTCTGCTTAATTTTGCTTTTGAGCCCCTCTAGCAAATTTTTCATTTCAGTCCTGTGCTTTTCAACTTCAGAATTTCTATTTGATTCCAGTTTATAATTTCTGTCCCTTTATTGATTTTCTCTATTAGGTGCTACAGCATTCTCATACTTTCCTTTAGTTCTTTAGGAATGTCTTCCTTTAGCTCTTTGTATACAGTTGAAAGAATTGATTTAAAGTATTTGACTAGTAAGTCCAGTATGTGGACTTCCTCAGGTAGAGTTTCTATTGATTACTTTTTTCTTTCCTGTGTAGAGGTCATGCATTCTTGTTTTCTTTGCATGTCTTATAATTTTTTGTTGAAAACTGGACACTTAGTTTAGTTTGGCACCTCTGGAAATCATAATCTCTCCTTGTCCTAGCATGTGTTGCTTGCTGTAGTTGCTGTTTGTTTAGTGTCTTATAAAATAATTCTGTAAAGTCTGTATCTTAGTCTGTTTGGCCACTGTAGTCTCTACTCAGCTTAGTGGCTAGCTAACGATTCGACAGAGATTTTGTTAAACGCATGGAACTAGTAAGATTTTCATTTTCTCCAAGAGACTCTGTGTATGTTTGGGAGGCATACCTTCATTCAGCCAGGCAATTTATGACTCTGCTTTAGCCAACAACCCCTTGCTTCCACAGAGCCTCAAGGTCAACCAGAAGTGAAAAGTTAGGGCCTTTTATCAGGTCTTTCCCAAACAAGCACTTAGTTCTATACAGCCCTGGCCATGAACATGGCTTTCTAGATCCCAAGAAGATGCCAGAATTCTTCAAAGCCCCTGTGATCATTTCTTTTCCTTTTTATGTTTAACATTTTGTTTGCACTAAGTGTTACCATTGCTCAGGCTGCTGTGATATTAAAACAGTCACTGGAACTTCCAGGGAGATGGCAGAGATCAGGAGAAGCAAAGCAAAATTCTCCTCTGGGAAAAACACTAGATAAAGGATAGAAAGTGCTCCAGGACAGCAGTTCCAGGGTGCCAGCGGCCGGCAGGGCCTTCTACACCACATAGTGAGGATGTAGCTGGAGAGGGAGAGAGACTGTGTTTAGGACAGGTGAGCGTTTTGCATTGAACACTGCTGGGGATGGGCATTTAGAGCTGGCTGAAGAGTGTGGAAGGGAGCAGCCCTCCACACCCCATGCACGCTTCTCAGCAGTTGGCTGGGGTGATAACCCTTTGGAGTCCCATGGCCGAGGGCTCCCATTCTGGGGACTGGCTGTTGGAGCTGGCAGACGAGTGCAGAAGGAGCAGCTTTCCATGCCCTGTATACTCATTTCAGCAGTTGGCTGAGAAGATAACCCTTCACAGCCCCATGGCTGAGAGCTCCTGGATCGGGAACTGAAGGCTAGAGCCAGCCGCCGAGCATGGAGCAAGTAACTTTCTAAGCCCTGTGCATCCATCTCAGCAGTTGGCTGGGGAGATAATCCTTCACAGCCACATGGCTGAGAACTCCCGTGAGGGAACTTGGGATTCAGCAGACTTGTGACCACAGACATTCTTCCTCCATGGAGCCTGCAGTGTGCACAGCTGAGAGGCAAGGGCACCACGCAGAAGTGCCAGGAGCCCCTCCCCAACCTCAGGAACTCGTGGGCGCACAGCAGACCGGGACTGCAGGGTATTTGAGCTGGAAGGTGAGATGCGCAGCTTCGCAGCCCCAGAGTGGTTCACTCGCATGCCTGGGAATTGCCAGGGCCACTGTGCCCTGGAGCAGACTCCCTGCCGAAATGCGCAGGACCCACTCCACTTCCATAGGGTGGGCAGTCCCCAGTGCACATGGAAAATTCATGTGCTGATTGGAATTACACCCTGTTTGGACCCTACCAAGCACATAGAAAAATTGGGGGAGAGCTAGCTTGAGGGTAAGAGGTGGCACAAGAGTGCCATCTGCTGGTAGTACAGGGAAAATGCACTCCACCAAGCTGTATCTCTGCCAAATTATAGATAAATGTTCAAATAATACTACATACCCTAAAGTAACCTTATACAGATAAGCAAATGCCATGAGGCCAACAATGTACAATCATGAAACGTATTGAAGAAACTAGAATATATGGAAAACCCAAATGACCAAATTAAAAAAACTGAAGGAATCACAGAACTTGGAGAAATTAGTCAAAGAAGTACACAACAATTTCCAAAACAACTTCAGTGAGCTGGCTAAGGACATAAAGGACATCAAGAAGACCCTACAAGAGCATGAAGAAGAATTTCAAGACGTACATAAAAATATGGCAGATCTTATGGAAATAAAAGATACTGTTGATCAAATTAAAAATATACTTGAGACACACAACAGCAGATTTGAAGAGGAAGAGGAAAGAATCAGCAAACTAGAGGACAGAGTGACAGAATGTGAAAGGACAAAAGAACAAATAATGAAAAAAATCGAAAAATTCAAAATGGATCTCAGAGAAATGATGGAGAGCATGAAGCACAAATATAAGAATCTTTGGTGTCCCAGAAGGTGAATAGAAGAGTAAACGGCTAGGAAGAGTGTTTGAAGACATTGTTGGGGAAAACTTCCCAATGCTGACAAAAGACCTAAGTGCAAATCAGAGATGCCCAATGAACTCCAAATTGAATAAATCCAAATAAACCCACCCTGAGACATACTCCAATCAGACTGTCAAAGGCTGGAGACAAGGAGAAAGTTCTGTAAGCAGCAAGAGAGAAACAATTTACTACATACAAAGGAAACAACATAAAACAAAGTACTGACTACTCAGTGAGCACCCTAGAGGTGAGAAGGCAAGACATATTTAAAATTCTGAAAGAGAAAAATTGCCAGCCAAGAATTCTTTATCCAGCAAACCTCTCCTTCAAAATTGAGGGAAACCTTAAAATTTTCACCAACACATGCTGAGAGAATTTGTTAATAAGAGACCTGCCTTCCAAGAAATAGCAAAGAGAGCTCTACCAGTTTAGAAAAAAAAGAAAGGAGAGAGGGGACTGGAGAAGGGCACAGAACTTAAAAGTATTAGTAATGGTAACTTAAAAGAAATAAAGAGAGAGAGGGAAAAATAGATCTGACAACTAAAAACCAATGGATAAAGTGGCTGATTCAAGAACTGCTTTCACAATAAAAACATTGAATGTGAATGGATATAGATTGGCAGAATGAATTGGAAAGTATCAGCCATCAATATGCTTTATACAAGAGACTCATTTTAGACCCAGTGACACAAAGAGATTGAAAGTGAAAATGTGGAAAAAAATCCTTCACACAAGCTACAGCCAAAAGAAAGCAGGGGTAGCAATACTAATATTAGATAAACTAGACTCTGAATGCAAAGATGGCATAAGAGACAAAGAAGGTCACTATATTCTAATAAAAGGGACAATTCACCGAAAAGAAATAACAATCACAAATGTTTATATACCCAATCAAGGTGCCCCAAAAGTACATGAGACAAACATTGGTTAAACTGAAGGAGGCAATAGATGCTTCTAAATAATCATGGGAGACTTCAGTGCATCAGTCTTCTATAGATAGAACAACCAGAAATAGGACCAATAAGAAAATTGAGAACCTAAACAATGTGATTAATGAATTAGACTTAACAGACTTATATAGAGTGTTACATCACAAATTTCCAGGATATACATTCTTCTCTGGTGCTCATGGAACATTGTCCAGGTTAGATTATATGCTGGAGCATAAAGCAAGCCTCAATAAATTTTAAAAGATTGAAATTATTCAAAGGACATTCTCTGACCACAATGAAATGCAACTAGAAGTCAATAACCATCAAAGAACCAGCATATTCACAAATGTGTGGAGGTTAAACAACACACTCCTAAACAATCAGTGGATCAAAGAAGAAATTACAAGAGAAATTGCTTAATACCTAGAGAGGAATGAAAATGAGAACACAGCGTATCAAAACTGCAGCAAAGGCAGTGCTGAGGGGAAAATTTATACCTCTAAATGCATACATTAAAAAGAAAGAAAGAGCTAAAATCAAAGAACTAATGGAACAACTGAAGACGCCAGAGAATGATCAGCAGACTAACCCTTAAGGAAGTATAAGAGAAGAAATAGCAAGGATTAAAGCAGAAATAAATGATATAAAGAACAACAACAACAACAAAGTAGAGAGAATACATAAAACCAACAGTTTGTTCTTTGAGCAGTTTAACAAGATTGACAAATCCTTAGCTAAACTGACAAAGTCAAAAAGAGGGAATACCCAAATAAACAAAATAATAAATGAGAGGCACAAATTACTGTGGATCCTGAAGAAATTTAAAAAATCATAACAGGATTCTATGAACAACGGTATGCCAACAAGCTATACAATTTAGGGGAAATGGATAATTTCCTGGAAACACAAACAACCTAGACTGACCTGAGAAGAAATAGAAGACCTCAACAAACAATTACAAGTAAAGGCGTCCAATCAGTCATCAAAAGTTTCCTGTAAGTAAAAGCCCAGGGCCAGATGGCTTTACAGGGAAATTTTACCAAACTTTCCCAAAAGAACTGACACTATTCCTCAAACTCTTTCAAAAAATTGTAGAAAAAGGAACACTACCTGACTCATTTGTTTATTTATCACTCTAATACCAGTTCAAGATAAAGATGCTACAAGAAAGGAAAACTGCAGTCTAATCTCTCTGATGAATACAGATGCAAAAATTCTCAACAAAATACTTGCAAATCGAATCCAAAGATATGTTAAAAAATCATGCACAATGACCAAGTGGGGTTCATCCCAGGCATGCAAAGGTGGTTTGAAATAAGAAAATCAATCAATGTAATACAACACAGTAACAAATAGAAAGGGAAAATCAAATAGATCCTCTCAATAGATGTTGGAAAAGCATTCAACAAAATTCAGCATCCTTCTTTTTGATAAAATCACTTCAAAAGGTAGGAATGGAAGGAAACTTCCTCAATATGATAAAAGCATATATGAAAAACACACAGCCAACATAATACTCAATGGTGAGAGACTGAAAGCCTTCCCCCTAAGATTGGGAATGAGACAAGGATGCCCACTGTCACCACTATTATGCAACATAGTGCTAGACGTTCTAGCCAGAGCAATTCGGCAAGACAAAGAAATGAAAGGCATCCAAACTGGAAAGGAAGAAGTAAAGCTGTCATTATTTGCAGGTGATATGATCATATATTTGGGAAATCCTGAGAAACTGATGACACAGCTACTTGAGCAAATAAACAAATCCAGCAAAGTGGTGGGATACAGATTAATGCACAAAAGTCAGTAATGTTCCTGTACACTAGAAATGACCTAACTGAGGGAACACTCAAGAAAAAAATTCTATTCACGATAGCAACTAAAAACTTCAAGTACCTAGGAATAAACTTAACCAAGGGTGTAAAAGACCTCTACACAGAAAATTACATCACTTTACTAAAAAAAATAAAAGGCAACCTAAAGAGATAGAAAGCTATTCCGTGTTCATGAATAGGAAGGCTAAACATTATTAAGACCTCAGTCCTACCCAAACTGATCTACAGATTCAATGGAATGCCAATCAAAATTTCGACAATCTACTTTGCAGACTTGGAAAAGCTAGCTATTAAATGTATTTGGAAGGGAAAGGGGCCTTGAGTTGCTAAAAAAGAGTCTAATAAAGGAAAGCGAAGTGGGAGGACTTATACTTCCTGACTTTGAAGCCTACTATAAATCCACAGTAGTAAAAACAGCATGGTTTTGGCAAAAATACAGACATATTGATCAATGGAATCAAATTGAGAGTTCAGAAATAGACCCCCAGATATACAGTCAACTGATTTTTAATAAAGCCCCCAGTCCACTGAACTGGGACAGAACAGTCTTGTCACCAAATGGGGCTGGGAGATTTGAATATTCATATCCAAAAGAATGAAAGAGGATCCCTACCTCACATCCTATACAAACACTAACTCAAAGTGGGTTAAAGATCTGGAAATAAGACACAGTCCCATAAAACTCCTAGAATATAATGTAGGGAAACATCTTTAAGACCTAGAATTAGGAGGTAGCTTCTTAGACCTTACACCCAAAGCAAAAACAATGAAAGAAAAAATAGATGAACAGGAATTCCTCAAAATCAAAAGCTTCTGCACCTCAAAGAAATTTGTCGAAATGGTGAAGAGGTAGCCAATGCAATGGGAGAAAATATTTAGAAAGCATGTATCTGATAAGAGACTAATATCTTGCATATATAAATGCGGGACACTGATTACGTGCTTCAACTTGGCGGGCCTGGGCTGGGGGACCGGATCCACCCCTGGGGAGGGTAGTGGGTACGGGTGACAGCGCCCTCCACAGCCCCCCGGGCCTGGGAAAGTGAGGCCGGAGGCAGGCCCCATTTCCTCACCCAAAATACCAATGTTAGGGGAGGCTTGCCGGAGGGAACCGCCTTTTCCCCACCCCCTTATCTTGCCCGGACACTCCCCGTTGCCGGTGCAACTCCCATTACCACCAGTGCGCATACATTGTTGCCAGACACCATTACCGGAGCAACTCTTGCCCCTTTTCAATCAACCTCCGTGCTCTCTCAGAACCAATCCAAGCCTTTTACCTCTACAGCTACCCCGCCCTCTAAACGCCCGATATAAGCTTGTACTCTCCCCTAATAAACTCTCTTGGTTTCTTCACCCTAAAAGAACCGTGTCCCGCCTGTTCCTTTCTCGCCGCCCTCCATACTTTGCACGCCTCCCGCCGGGGACCTGGCCAAGTCCCCCGCCTCGCCCTCGCCTCCGGGAAAGAGCCCCCGCCGCCGGTACCCTCGGAGCAATCCTGAGAGCCTAGGATTTAGCAACCGGCCGCCACCCTCCCCCAGACGAGTCAACTGCGACCGCAACTGGCGCCCAACGTGGGGCACCTGGAATTAAAAGTCCTCTCTACGCAGCGGTCCAGTAAAACCACCCGCTCGCCCGCACGCCTCTCCAGCTCCCCTTCTCCTCGCCTGCAAAGTAAGGGCCGCCTCTCCCTCGCCGCCCCGCGGAGCCGCCTCTCCCTCGCCGCTCCACGTCTGGGGCCCCCTCTCCCACGCCGCTCCGCGCCCGGGCCACTCTTCCTTTCCCGCATTAACCTAACTCTTGCCCCCGACTACCTTTCGTCTTCTCTTCCTATATCCCCCCCATTCCTCCTGACACTCTTCCTCCAGTAGCTTTCCCTCTTCCCCTCCATTACTTTGCTGTGGTCCTCTGTGTCTTTGTTTCTTTGTTTCGCGCGGTGTGCCTCTTTGCGACCGCCCCCCCCAAACTGCTCTCGCTACTAGAGGGTCCTGCCTTCTATTCTCACCGTCTCCTTCGGCCTCGCGGCCACGGTTTACCTCATTTTCTTTACTCAATAATCAACCCCCCTTTTTTTTTCTTTTCTCACTCCGCTATGGGTAATCGTCTATCTGCACGCCAAGCACCCCAAGTTCGCGCTCTGGCGGGTCTCCTAGACACACATCGCTGTAAAGTGTCTGTCCGGCAGCTGCAGGTATACTGGGACCTCCTGCTGCCCTTTAACCCATGGCTCACCACTTGCCATCTTTGGGACCCTGTTACTTATGATCGTCTTATTGATCGGGTCACCAACGCCATGGAACATGAGAGCAAGCGCTTCCCTCCCGGCTTGCTCCCCACCTTAATAACCGTCCGCTTCTGCCTTCAAGGCTCCCTTCCCCCTGATCGAGGCCCCATTAAATCCAAGGAGGCCCTATCAACCCAGTCTACAGATTCAGACAGCGATACTAATGTAGACCACGATTCGGACACAGAATCCTTAGTCGAGCAAATTAACAACGCGCTCGAAGTCGCCCCCCAAAAACAAAGCAATACTAAGCCTCGCCAAGATGGCGAACTTCCTCCTTCTTCTTCCATCGAGGGGAGGAAGTGCTCCGGCGATGACGTCAGCCCTAAGCTGGGCCGGAAACCGCATGCGCTTTACCCCGCCCTTTCACAGGGCGGAGTTAGTCCGCCATCTCGTGCCTTGGGCCCCGCCCTTTCACAGGACGGAGCTAGTCCACCATCTTATGCCTTAGCCACTCCCACCGCGCCGCCGTCTTGCGACGCTTGGGGCCTCCCACTCCCGCCTCTCCCTTCGGCGAGCTCCCCCTCGGAGCCGCTACCGGCAGCTGCCGCCGCTCCTCCCACCCTGCCGACTAACAACCCCTGGCTGCCTTCTACACCTCAAGGCAACCCTTGGGGCAACGCTCCCCCTACCCCCACTCCCGCGCCAGGCCCTCTGCAAGCGCGTCCTCCTTTCTCTCGTGCTTTTCGCTGCTTTCCTCTTAACCTTACCCCCACACCACAGAAACCGTATGACTGGTATCCCATTGACTCTGATACTATCAAGCAGCTTCGCAGGGCCGTCAAGGAAGACGGGTTAGGTAGCCCATACGCTTCCCAATTACTACAGGATATCGCCATGAACTTTTGCCTCCCCCAAGACTGGGCCTCGCTTGCCCGTTCCATTCTTAACCCCGGCCAGTTTGTAGATTGGCGTGCTCACTTCCAGGCGGAAGCAGCTAAGCAAAGCGAGCAAGACGCAGCCACTGGAGTCTATCATCACCCCGAAGCCTACTTGGGCACGGGAGCGTTTATAAATGCATCCGCCTATATTAATGCGCCTGCCGCCTTTTGGCCTATCCTTCGGGGAATCGCCTTGCGAGCTTTTGCCAACTGTTCCACCTGTCAGCCTACTAAATTCACCAAGCTCCTCCAGGAGCCAAATGAGCCTTTTGCCTCCTTTGTCTCTAGGGTTGAGGAAACCTGCGCTCGAAAGGTTAATGATCCCCAGGCCCAACTGGCTCTCGCTCGAGAACTCATTCTCGAGGGAGCCAATCCCCCTTGCAAGCAGGCTATTCTTCCCTTGCGGGAGAAGAGCCTATGCGATTGGATACTCGCCTGCAGCGCCTTTGACCCAGCTGCCGCGTCCCTAGCCCAGGCTGCCTCTGGCGCTGTCACTGCCGCCTTAGCCGCCACCACCGGTTGTTTTAAGTGCGGGCAGAGCGGTCATTTTGCCCGGGAGTGCCCCAATGCAGAAGTCAACCGCCTGCCTTTCATGCAGCGTAATGGGCGCCCCCCTCCCACTCGTTGCCCACGCTGCCAGCGTGGCTATCACTGGGCGCGCGATTGCAAGAGCAGCCCCAGAGATCTTAGCAAGGATAGCTTAAAAAACCTCTGCTATCCCTGGTGCCCTGACGGCAGTCAGCGCCAGGGCACTGAGCAAGCTTTAAACTCCAAGCGGGGCAAGCCTCAGCCCCGCCCCTAAGAGGCAGCGTGCCGGCCGGTTCTAATAAAACTAATCACTTCACCAGCAGTAAAACGCTTCTCTGGACAGTCCCTATCACCCCAGAAAAGCCTACTCGTAAGTTAAGAATAGAGGGGCAATGGTACACGGGCACGCTCGATTCAGGGGCAGAGGTCTCTTGCATGCCCGCTCAGTATGCCACCATGTGCATGGTTCTCGATGGTCCCTCGGTAGTGGGAGCCACTGGTACCTCCACCTCTCTTCAGGCCATAGGGCCCATTAAGTGGGAGGATGAAGAGGGCCACTCAGGCACCTTCCGCCCGTTATTTCTACACACCATAGACCAAATTTTATGGGGCCGTGACATCCTCGCTGCCTCTGGGGCAGTGCTTACCACGCAGCCCCCCCAATAATGTGCGCCACTGCTCGTTTAACACCTCCAGCGCCCGTTCCTCTGCAGTGGGATACTGAGGAACCTATATGGGTGGAGCAGTGGCCCCTTCCCACACATAAATTAGTAACACTCCAAGCCCTTGTCCAAGAACAATTGGACGCTGGCCACATAGAGCCTTCTACTAGTCCCTATAATTCGCCAGTGTTTGTTATTCATAAAAAAACCCCTCTGCCATAGGTCCCAACCAAGTCATTAACCCCCTTTTTCCACAGCTCCCCAGCCGCACCTCGAGTACAAGCAGCACACCCGGAAACCGCACCTCAGCTGCAAATGGCGCGTCGCCAACACCACCACCCCAACCTCGTCCGCCCCCCGCCCGTTACTCCTCTCCCCTCCTCAGCCTTATCCAAGCAGCCTTCACCTCAGTGAATTCCTCCAACCCTAATCTTACCTCCTCTTGTTGGCTTTGCCTCTCCACTTCCTCCCCCCTGTATGAGCCAGTGGCCTCCAACCTCTCCTTTTCAGAAAACACAGAGGACAGCCCCTCGGAATGCTATTGGAATACCTCAGCCGTCCCCCTAACCTTTCATTCAGTCTCCTTTACAGGAAAGTGCATCCGCCCTCGCTCAAGCAACTCTCCCAACCTCACAGCTTGTGCCAACTACTCATCTCCCAGCAGCTCTGCAAAATTTCTCATCCCTCATAACTCCTCCCAAGGGCTCTGCTCCTCTACAGGACTTACCCCCTGCCTTAACGTGCAAACCCTCAATACAACTAATGAAACTTGCCTCCTAATTGTCCTCATCCCTAGGGTCCTATACCACAGCGAGGAAGACTTCTTCCTCCACCTGGAAACAACTGCAGCTTCTGCCCCACTGCAAAAGCGAGAGCCCATCACCGTCCTCACGATTGCCTCCCTCCTAGGTCTTGCAGGCACTGGCACCGGAATCGCTGCATTAGCCAGTCAAGGCTCCGCCCTAACTCACCTCCGGGCGGCTGTTGACGAGGACATTCGTCACCTACAAGACACTATTTCCCATCTTAAAAATTCTGTCAATTCCCTCTCTGAGGTAGTGCTCCAAAACCGCCGAGGTCTCGACCTTCTCCTCCTCAAAGAAGGAGGCCTTTGCGCCGCCCTAGGAGAAGAGTGCTGTGTATATGCCAATTCCACAGGTCTCGCCGAAGACAGCCTAAAAAAGGTCCGAGAGGGACTGGAACAACGCAAAAAAGACCGTGAAGCCACCAGCTATTGGTCCCACATCTTTACCCCCCTCCTCCCATACCTCCTCCCTCTCCTCGGCCCCCTACTAATGATTATTCTAGCTCTCACCTTAGGACCCTGCATTATCCGCAGAATTGTCCAGCTTGTAAGGAAACAAACGGATGCTATTTTTTCCTCGTTCGTGCAAGTCCAGTACCAGCGACTCGCCACCTCTGACGCTCCCTACTCCGAGATGACAACCAACCCTCCGCGACCTCGCCGCCACCGGTCAACCCGCCGACCGCGAGGCCCTTCTCGATCGCCTGAACATCGCACCAACCTCGAGCTCCAGCTTCTCTGAACCTCCAACTTTAAACCCCCCACCCTCGTCCATCCCGCAAGCAGCAAGGCCCCTGTCGAGCGCCCGGGCGCCACACCAACGCCGAGCTCCAGCCTCGCTGATCCACCGTCAACCCCTTTTCCCCTCCCCGACCTCCCCCTTCCCTCATCCCTTAGCGGACCTCTCCGGTAAGCTTCTTCCTTTAATTAGAAAAGAAGGGGGAAATGCGGGACACTGATTACGTGCTTCAACTTGGCGGGCCTGGGCTGGGGGACCGGATCCACCCCTGGGGAGGGTAGTGGGTACGGGTGACAGCGCCCTCCACAGCCCCCCGGGCCTGGGAAAGTGAGGCCGGAGGCAGGCCCCATTTCCTCACCCAAAATACCAATGTTAGGGGAGGCTTGCCGGAGGGAACCGCCTTTTCCCCACCCCCTTATCTTGCCCGGACACTCCCCGTTGCCGGTGCAACTCCCATTACCACCAGTGCGCATACATTGTTGCCAGACACCGTTACCGGAGCAACTCTCGCCCCTTTTCAATCAACCTCCGCGCTCTCTCAGAACCAATCCAAGCCTTTTACCTCTACAGCTACCCCGCCCTCTAAACGCCCGATATAAGCTTGTACTCTCCCCTAATAAACTCTCTTGGTTTCTTCACCCTAAAAGAACCGTGTCCCGCCTGTTCCTTTCTCGCCGCCCTCCATACTTTGCACGCCTCCCGCCGGGGACCTGGCCAAGTCCCCCGCCTCGCCCTCGCCTCCGGGAAAGAGCCCCCGCCGCCGGTACCCTCGGAGCAATCCTGAGAGCCTAGGATTTAGCAACCGGCCGCCACCCTCCCCCAGACGAGTCAACTGCGACCGCATATAAAGAAATCCTACAACTCAACAACAACAGTATAAACAGCCCAATTATAAAATGGGCAAAATATATGAAAAGACCTTTCTCCAAAGAGGAAATACAAATGGCTAAAAACACATGAAGAAATGTTCATATTCACTAGCTATTAGTGAAATGCAAATAAAAACCACAGTAAAATATCATCTCACACCAATAGGAATGGCTGCCATTAAACAAACAGGAAACTACAAATGCTGGAGAGGATGTGGAGAAATTGGAACTCTCATTCATTGCTAGTAGGACTGTATAGTGTTACAGCTGTTGTGGAAGACAGTTTGGTGGTTCCTCAGAAAACTTGATATTGAGTTACCCTATGATCTAGCAATTTCACTTCTCAGTATGTACCCAGAAGATCTGAAAGCAGCGACATAAATAGATGTTTGCACCATGATGTTCATAGTGGCATTGTTCAGAATTGCCAAGAGAGGGAAAGAATCCAAGTGTCCTTCAATAGATGAGTGGATACACAAAATGTGGTGTGTATATATATATATGATGGAATACTACACAGCAATAAGAAGGAACGAAGTCTTGAAACGTGACAACATGGATGAAACTTGAAGGCATAATGCTAAGTGAAATAAGCCAAAAAGGAGAGATACTGTATGTTACCACTAATGTGAATGCCCTGAACAATGTAAAGTAAGTGTCTTATAATGTAGAATATAGAGAACCTAGAGATAGACAGAAGCTAGTGAAGAGGGAATGATAATCTAATATTTATAGGCATGATAATGAGGGTGAACTTAGTCGTATGGGAATGGACAGGTGTGATTATGGTTTGTTAATAGGGTTATAAGTATCAAGGCTGCATTGAAGGTGAACATGTTTGAAATTGGTTGTTTAAAGACATGTAACCCACAGAGTAGCACTACAAATATAAATAAGTGTTAGAATGATATAATGCATGACACTGGTACAAATAGTTAAGAACAGAGTTGTATATGGAAAAACTACCCATTACATATTATAGACTATATTTAATAGGAATATCTTATTAGCACTACATTAATACTAGGGATGAATAATTAGCAGCTGATAAGAGGTCTGGGATGTTTTATGTTATGATAATTGTTTAAAATTGAGAGTGATGATAATTGTACAATTAAGTGAAGTTAATGTGAGAAACTGACTTTTTATCTTCAGGCAGAATATGTGTTATGTGAAATTAGGAACCACCTACTTAATAAATCAGGCCCTCGATCTTTTTTTAAATGCATTTTTTTTAGTGAACTTTAACATGTATACATAACAGTGATAACTTTTAAAGTATGATTTAACAAGTAGTTAGAGAGCAAATTTCAAAGACTATTATGGGTCACAGTTCCACAACTTCAGCTATTTTCATTATTATAAAATATAACATACATACAGAAAGGTGTTAACTTTGAAAATACAGCTCAACAATCAGTTATATAGGTAATTTAAAAAATAGTCATGGGTTACAGTTCCACAGTTTCAATTCTTTCCTTATTATGCAATATAGGGTATATACAGAAAGGTGATAACTTTCAAAGCACATTTCAATGAGTACCTATAGAGCAAATTTCGAAGGATGTTATAGGTTCCAGTTCTACCATGTGGTTTACCTCCTTCCAGCTATGCCAACACACCAGCATCTAAATGTATATATATATTTAACAAAGGTCTATGAATACTGAAACATGTTTCAGTATTCATAGACCTTTGTTAAATCTTATCTTGTTTGTTGCTACCCCTTCCTTCCACTTAATCACTTTCTCCATCTTCAGGGGTGTCTAGACAGTGAGCACCCTAACTTGTTCACATTGGAAGGGGGTGTTGACAGTATGGGGAAGGGGGCTGCCTCTGACTGTTGATCTTAAAGATGCTGTAGCTTCTGGATTTTAGTTCTTGTCTGGCATAGGAACACTCTGGTGTATTTAAGTTTCTGAGAGATAAAACTTGGTGGGTATATATTTTATAGAATCTCAGGTAGGGACCTAGGTATGTGTGGACTACAGGCCCTTGATCTTAAGGCCTGCTCTTGTGAATCTTAGGGATGTGTAGGGGAGACTGAGCCTTCCTATAAGTATGCCTGAGAGACACCTCCAGGGAACCTTTTTGGTTGCTCAGATTTGGCCTTTTTCTCCCTAAGCCCAAATCAGCTAAATTCATTAACCTCTCCCCCATGTAGGACATGACTCCCAGGGAAATGAATCCCCCTGTCAGCATGGGACATGACTCCCAGGAATGAGCCTGGCCTACTTGACCAAAAGGGGGGAAAGAAAAGTAACAAAATAAGGTTTCAGTGGTCAAGAGATTTCAAATAGAGTCAAGAGGCTGTCCTGGACATTTCTCTTATACAAACTCCAGCTAGAATTCCCAAATGGCCACAATATGCCAAAAGTAGTCCCAAAATACCTAGGTTCCTATGTGAGATCCTATAAAGGTTCACTAAGTTTTGTCTTTCAAAAACTGAAATCCACCGGAGTGTTCCTATGCCAGACAAGTCCTAAAACCCCGAGGCAACAGCCTCTTGATCAACAACAACAATCAGATGCAGCCCCTTCCCCATAATGTCAACACCCCCTTTCTATATAAACAAGTTAGGGTGGTCACTGCCTAGACACCCCTGAAGATGGAGGAAGTGATTAAACAAGATGAAGGGGTAGTAACAGACAAGATAGGATTTAACAAAGGATTACGAATACTGAAACTTTGTGTGTTTGCGCGCGCACGTGTGTGTGTGTGTGTGTGTGTGTGTGTGTGTGTGTGTGTGTGTGTGTGTATATATTCTATGCGCCAGGGTATTAGAATAGCTAGAAGGAAAAAACTGAAATGGTGGAATTGTAACACATAAACATTTCTTTAAAATTTACTCTATAGGTATTTGTTGAATTGTACTTTCAAAGTTATCACCTTTCTGTATATATCCTATGTTTCACAATAACGGAAGAGCTGAAACTGTAGTACTGTAACCCATAACATTTTTTGAAATTGCCCGTATTACTGCTTGTTGAGTTGTACTTTGAAACTTAACACCTTTCTGTATATATGTTATGTTTTGCAATAATGGAAATAACTGAAATTGTGGAACTGTAACCCATAATAGTCTTTGAAATTTGCTAACTACTTGTTAAATCATACTTTGAAAGTTATCACTGTTATGTATATATGTTAAATAAAATAGTCACTGAATGCCCCTCCCCCCCCCGTCCCAATCTTGGAGAGGCAGTTTTCTCTGGGAAAGTTCATGTGAGGTCAAATAAAGAAAGGCCTTTTGGGTGGCTTCATTGAGGTAACCACCGAAAGGTAGAATAATGACAATTTCTTTGGAAGTGAAGTCTCTTTTACTCCCTATGGAACTGTGTATGTGGGCTGTTATTTTTAAAGGTTACTGTTGAACTGGGGAGCAGAGGATAGGTTTAGGGTAAGTTAAATCATCACAGCCCAATTGTTATTATCAATATTCAGCAGGTTGTCTTGACTAAATGATATTCAGGTTGCTGCAAGCTTGTGGTTGATTTACAGAGTTCTAAAAAGTTGATAGTGGCCATTATTGCCAGGTTTTTTCATTGCGTTTATGATGGGGAACTTTCAGAGGTCCTTACTCTTCTATTTTTGCTGAGATCACCCAGAGATGTTTCTTTAAACTAAGAGTTTAAAGACTAAAATAGCCACGAAGGCACAAGTAGTTTGGGTATTAAAATTCTCAGTGTCCCTAGTATAATGAGCAGGTTACCAATTGCAACCTATAGGCAGTATTTTCATTCAACCCACCAGTGAGTTTTTGCCAATTAGAATTTATTAAGTCCATTACTGTGAACACATCTTTGTCTGCTGCTTGAATATGGATAAAAAAGTATGTGATATGTTGAATAAGAAATATGATATATGGGTGTTGGCTATATAGGGGTGTTCACTTTTAAAAACGTAAGTAAGCCATTTGCATATGAGGTGTGTGCCTTTATATGTTTATTATATTTCAATAAAATGTTTTAAATGTATGGTTCCTCTGGGGATGCATGTCTCTTGGGGCTTGAAAGTTCAACCCTTACTCCATCCTTGCCTTGTAGGACCACTCAAGTCTTTGTTTCCTCTGGTGAATCAAACTCAGATAAATGTCTATAGCACTCATATGAGGAAATGATATCCATCCACAAGGCTAGATGGTCACAGTGATGTGTGATATATAAAGAGGAGTTGAATTGAATTATTTTGGCCAAGGATAACCCTAGAATATAGTTATGACTCTTGTCAGAGAAAGTTTGGAGTGTGACTAAAGAGACAGAGCATGCAATGGAATTCATAAGGCTTTCTACTTCACTATATGTGGGAAATTTGGCAAGCACTTTATGAATAGGAAGATTTGATCAGTGGGGTAATTATTATATTAGAAAAGGAAAAGGTGCATGAGATATTAGAAACAGAATGCATGCAGTCGGTAAATTAATTCATTAAGATGCTATGTTTAAACAGATACAATAAAGAGGATAAAACCACAGGGTATACAGAAAAATCATGCATAAAATACAGGAACTTCTCTAATAACATTAGAAAATAAAACTTAAACAAACAAAAGAACTCTGCGTATATACTTTGATGTGATTGAAACAATGAGGTGAACTCAGAAAGCAGCCGGAGTTTAGTGATCACTGTTTAAGTTTCAGAAAGTGTGTACAGCCTGGGTAGGTGCCTCTCTGGGTTGTCTGGGAACAGTCTCTCTCTCCATGCTAATGACATTATTAAAAATGCATATATGTGGCTACTGTAACCAACATCCATTTCTTAAACTTTTCATCATGACATTGGAAATATAATCAATACCGTAGAATAGTACAGTTTAAAATAGTTAAAATGGGAAATTTTAAGTTGTACAGATGTTACTACAATAACAAGTTTTAAAAATATATGCACGTGAAATAACCAGCCATTAGAGAAGGAAATACTGATGGTGACCTTCAGGAAAGCCTGTAGGAGGGGTTAGAGAGGTTGGTGCCATAAACTGGATGAAATCCTGAGGGGAAATGTGTAACTTATCTCTAGAAAAGTTATCTTGAATTTCTTTCTTTAGCAAGCTTCTGGGTAATACAAACCTGTTGCTTCCTCCAGTCTTTTATCACTAACTTACTATACCATACCCTTTTCTCCTCATCTCCATTTCTGCCTTAAAGGAATAATGTGACAGTTTAATCAGACTATCTTTGCTTGGGATCAAGATAATTTTTGCTAATGGTGATCTCCCTGCCCACAAGACAAACGTCCTGTGTCCACAGGTGTGACCAGAGATGTATATTAGGAGTGGGATAGGGACAACACATTAACTTTTCTGCATGTGCAAAATAGTGGCAATTAGAAAACTATTTTCCAAGAGTTTGCTCGTGATTAAATAACAAAAAGTGGTTGTTAAGTTCTTAGATGTGGTAGTCCAACTGACTAGATTCAAATCTGAATACTTCCTAGAAGTATATCCTTAGGGTAAGTCAAAAAGCCTCCACTTTTTCAACTGTTAAATAGAGCTAACCATAGATGTACATCATAGGATAGAAATATATTTTATGATTGTGATATATTAAAATAATTAGTATGTTGCCTGAGATATGGTAGGGTACTTTAAAAAATTGGTTGTAATTAATACCTTGGAAGAAAGTGCATGTCATATAGTAGGTATCTAATAACCACTTAATTATACCATTTTTTTAAATAGGAGCAGGAGAAGTATAAAAAATAAAAAAATAAATAAAATGTTATAGGCCAAAATATACGTTAAATGAATGTCATATATGATCTATCACTACATTTTCTTTCATGACCACATTATTGTATTATTATAGTATCAGTGTTTTTCAGACAAAAAGAATAATCAAACCATCATTGCTAAGGACTTACCATTAATGAAAATTTTAAGTAGAGATAAATAAAGATATTATAAGGAAATATGCAGGAATTGATTTTTATATTTTATATTTATATATATAAAATATTTTTTATAAATATTTAAAACATTTTATATTTTTCCTGTATGTAAAAATATCTATCATGTAGCAACATACTCTTAAAGTTTTGGAAAGGCTTTCTAAATCATTTAGTATTTACAAGAGACATTAAATTTCCATAATCTCTTTAGTAGTTTAGATAGAAAATAACTATTTGGCAGGAACTGATGCTTTTTATTTTATAGTTGTTAGCTAAATTCTTGGATCCTAGAAGAACTGTGAGACATGCTGGAAGTAATGATCTAGGCAAACTGAAAACTGGGATACTTATCAGTCAAATAAAGAACTTGCTCCTCCGTATTAGTCATTATCATACCATTTGATATAATATTCCCAGATGTTACCCATTAACAGACTTTTATCAAAGGTAATTAGAAGAATACAAATAAAGGAACAAACAGAGCTCATAATTGGATCAACATAATAATTTCTTTCCTGAAGAAAACCAGTCATGATAATATTTTTGAAATTGGAAATGTGTATCTTTATATTTTTAATAAAAAGGATTCTTTGAGGAAGTGTTGCAAGGCCTAATAAACTTGATACCACTTTGAAATATCAGGATCTGAAAGAGGAACCATCATTGCTTGCTCATCCTTTCAGGTTTGCCCTTTAGTTCTGTTTTATTCTTTGCAGCTCCTCTATGTACCTGGCTATCGTCATTAAATCTGCAAGCCAAATGAAATAACAGCGACAGCCTCTTCACTGAATTTTTCAGCCAATGAGCTAAAATAACAGGAGAAATGTGAATCATGGTATAGGAATATTCATCATAGCAGAAGAGATAGTTAAAGATGAGATTTTCTAAAATAACAGTTGGGTATTCTATTTACTTCATTATTTGACAGCTTGAATAGATTAATGCAATGTCTAGAATGGCTTTCAGATAACATCTACTAACAACTAACTTTATTCTCGGAACTGTACTTTACTAAAATTGTCAAGGTAACTTGCAGGTACTTGTTGCCACAGTTCTTATTCTGCTTATAATGGACCAAAGTTACCAGAATTAGCATTATAGCATTTAAAAAATTTGAATGACCAGTTATTACAACAGAACTACTACATTAATCTATAAGGGTAAGACTAAGGCCTCTGATTTTTTTAAAAGCACAGGTGACGGTGATGAATATTCAAATATAAAAACACTTATTTTGAGGATAAACACAGAAAACAGAACAATGCCAAAAAAATGAGCACTATCATAAATTAATTTGAAATTAAATATTCTTACCTAAATCTCCTCTGTTTTTCAGTTGTGTTTTATATATAAGATTTGGAAGCAGCATTACATTTTTGAAGTTACCCAGGAGCAAATTCATGAGAATGGTTTCACATACACATTACAGGCAATCACCTTGGAATTCAGGTAAAATTTTGCTGGGAATAGATATCTAAATACCTAAACAAGTAATGTTAGAAATTTCCAAACTTACTGAAATGTAAAGATTTACATATTCAGGAAGTTCAGAGATTCCTAAACAGGATAAAGTTGAGGAGAGCCATGCCTAGGTACATTACAGTCAAGCTGCTGAAAAACAAATAAAAGAGAAAGTTTTGAGAGTGGCCAAAGAAAAATGGCATATTACATACAAGGGGACAGTTATCAAATGACCAGATTTTTCAGAAACCATGGAGACCAGAAACCAGTAGAGAAACAACTTAAATATGCTAAAAGTTAAAAAAAAAAAAAAAAAAAAAAATCTTCAAGGATGGAAATAAGAACAATTACAGAAAAAGGAAAATTTAAGAGAATTAGTTTTCACTGTCTTTACACTATAAAAATAATTAAAGAAGTTTCTCAAACTGAAGGAAAATCTTATCACTGGGAACCTGCTCTTTTGGAATTGTATTGTGGAGATTATAATACTCTAGGTTGATGTAAGACATCTGACTACTATAACATACAGTATAGCAGTGAGGGGGGGACGTATATGATTGCATTGTTTCTGAACTTTACAAAAAGGGGTTCATTACTAACTCTATAGAGACTGAAAATTGAAGGATGTATAATAACATACCTGGAGTAACCACTACTAAAATAATGTAAAGAGGTTATTTTAAAAAGTAAAAGTCGAGTTGTAAATTTAATTAGAAATCT
Organism: Choloepus didactylus; assembly: GCF_015220235.1. Lineage (NCBI taxonomy): Eukaryota > Metazoa > Chordata > Mammalia > Pilosa > Megalonychidae > Choloepus > Choloepus didactylus. The sequence continues at coordinate 13,798,272 of NC_051322.1, forward strand.
TAAAAAATAATCAAATAATTCACAAGAGGACGCATGGAGAATGAAAGAGACAAAAGAAGAGGATACAAACAGAAAAAAAAAATTGTATCTATAAGTGCAACCTTGCTAATAATTACAAGAAATTTTAATGGATTAAACCCCACAAATTAAAGGTGGATAGTATAAGAATGGAGAACAGAACAAGATCCAATTATATGCTGTTTATAAGAGAAGGGCTGTAACTATTAAGGTTTAAAGTAAATGAATGGGAAAGCACATTATGCAAACAGTAAGCATAAGAAGACTGAAGTAGTTATGTTTCTGTCAGATAAAATTGACTTAAACACAAAAAATATTGCCAAAAATAAAGAGGGAATTTTTATAATGATAAAATAACTTCTTTAAAAACACAGGATAATAATAAATGTGTATGTGCCTAAAACTAAAGCCTCAAAATACATGATGCAAATATCAACATAATTAAAGGGTGAAATAGATGATTCTACAATGATGGTAAGATGTTTTTTGTTTGTTTGTTTGTTTATTTTTATTTATTTATTTATTTATTTTATTAAATTCAGTTTTATTGAAATACATTCACACACCATACAATCATCCATGATATATAATCCACTGTCCACAGTATGATAACATAGTTATGCGTTCATCACCACAATCTATCTCTGAACATTTTTCTTACATCAGAAAGAACCAGAACAAGAATAAAAAATAAAAGTGAAAAAAGAACACCCAAATCATCTCCCCATCCCACCCCATTTGTCCTTTAGTTTTTATCCCCATTTTTCTACTCATCCATACCCTAGATAAAGGGGGTGTGATCCACAAGGTCTTCACAATCACACTGTCACCCCTTGTAATCTACATTATTATATAATTGTCTTCAGGAGTCCAGACTGCTGGGTTGGAGTTTGGTAGTTTCAGGTATTTACTTCTAGCTATTCCAATACATTAAAACCTAAGACGTGTTATCTATATAGTGCATAAGAATGTCCACCAGAGTGACCTCTCGACTCCATTTGAAATCTCTCAGCCACTGAAACTATTTCGTCTCATTTTGCATCCCCCTTTTGGTGAAGAAGATACTCTCAGTCCCACGATGCCAGGTCCACATTCATCCCCGGGAGTCATATTCTGCATTGCCAGGGAGATTTACACCCCTGGGAGTCGGGTCCCACGTAGAGGGGAGGGCAGCGAGTTCACCTGTCGAGATGGCTCAGTTAGAGAGAGAGAGGGCCACATCTGAGCAACAAAGAGGTACTCAGGGGGAGACTCTTAGGCACCATTACATGCAAGTTTAGACTCTCCTTTGTGGTAATGAGCTTCATAAGGGCAAGTCCCATGCTCGAGGGCTCAGCATATCAAACCGCCAGTCCCAATGTTTGTGACAACATCAACACCAGTCCAGGTGAGGATGTCCAACACATACGCACCTTCCCCCAGATCCTCGGGGCTGGGTAGGGGGAGGCTGTAATATATTTTTTATTATCTGCCCAAAACTCTGTGATGTGTCACTATTTCACTCCAGCCTATACTAACCTACCGTATCTCACTTCCTATTCAAAGTTCCATGCAATTGTGGTGTTTGAACAAATCGACTGTAGAGTTGTATCATTTAGAAAATTTAGATCCTGTACCAAATAGATATCTATTCCCTTGGTCTCATATGGAAGTTGAAGTTTTAAAACACAAGCAGTTTCAGCCTTTACCCTTTGGCCTGGCTTGCCCTGGTCTTAACCAGACCTGCTTCATTCATATCACTAATTGAAGTCTGGGCTCTTTTTCAGCTTTTTTTTTTTTTTTTTTTTTTTTTTTTTTGACAGTGGCTGTATGCACTAATACTGACACTCATATCTGCCGAGCTCTAGCTCTGAGTTTCAGGTGTCTCAGAGATATGCATTGTTCCAGAGACCAATCAGGTTATATGCTAGGGGATCAGCATCTCAAAGTTTAGAGATAGGCATTACAATTCAGGGATAGAGTTAACTGCTGTAAGAGCTTACAATCTAGGGACTATTACAGTTATTATGTCCACGTTAGGCTATGTTCTAAGATTCAATTCTGAGTTTACACATTGTAGTTAGTCCATATTGGTGAGGCATCATCCTTCTCACCATGTTTTCTCCAACACTTTTACTCCTATATATATATTTTTCCTACAGTTTTATAGAGTTATATTCACATACCATACATTTATCCACAGTGTACAATCAGTTGTTCATGGTATCATCATAAAGTTGTACATTTATCACCACAGTCAGCACTTGAACATACTGATTACTACAAGAAAAATTGTTTTTTTTTTTTAGCAATAAGAAAAAAATGATAAAAAGAAAAATAACATGTCATACAATACAATATACTACTAAGGACAGCAAATAACACCACTACCAAGAATCCCATATTCCTCCCCTATATCCCCCTCTCATATACATTTAGCATTGGCATATTGCCTTTGTTACATTTAATGGAGGTATATTACAATGTTACTGTTGACCATAGACTCCAGTTTGCTTTGACTATGTTTTTTCCTGAATACCATCCCCTTTTCAAATTTCTACATGGTTGACATTCATTTGCTTTCCCACATGCAAAAACATTTTTATATTTGTATATTTAGTAACAGTCATTGGCCACTCCAGTTTTTGCCACGTTATACAGTCCCAGTCTTTATCATCTATCTTTACCTCTGGTGTCATACATTCTCCTATCCCACCTCTTTCAGCTTTACTCACAGACGTCTTTGTTCAGTGTACTTACAATACCGTGCTACCATCACACAGTATTATGTTATCTATTTCTGGATCTATGCAATCAATCCTAAACATTCTGTAGTCCTTCAGCATCAAATGGCTGATCTCTCCACTCTTTCTATCTCCTGGTCACCTGTGTTGTCAGCTTTTAACTCCCAAAGTTTGTTCATTAATGTCTGTTCGTATTAGTGAGACCATACAGAATCTGTCCTTTTGTTTCTGGCTAACTTCACTCAACATAATGTCCTCAAGGTTCATCCACATTATTACATGATCCATGTCTTTGTTCTGTCTTACAGCTGCATAATATTCCATCATGTGTATATACCACAGTTTGTTTATCCACTTGTCCTTTGATGGACATTTGGGCTGTTTCCATCTCTTGGCAATTGTGAATAATGCTGCAATAAACATCGGTTTATAAATGTCTGTTTGTGTCTTAAGTTTCAGTTCTTCTGAGTATATACCTAGCAATGGAATAGCTGGGTCATATGGCAAATCTATATTTAGCTTCCTGAGGAACCTCCATACTGTCTTCCAGAGTGGTTGCACCATTCTACATTCCCACCAACAATGAATAAGTGTGCCTCTTTCTCCACATCCTCTCCAGCACTTGTCATTTTCTGTTTTTTGGATAATGGTCATTCTGGTAGGTGTGAGATGATATCTCATTGTGGTTTTGATTTGCATTTCCTTAATAGCCAGTGTAGTTGAGAATTTTTTCATGTGCTTTTGAGCCATTTGTATTTCCTCTTCAGAAAAATGTCTGTTCATGTCTTTTGCCCATTTTTTAATTGGATTGTTTGTCTTTCTGTAATTGAAATGCAGGATTCCTTTATATATTCGGGATATTAAACCTTTATCTGATATGTGGTTTCCAAATATCTCCCATTGTGTAGGTTGCCTTTTTACTTTTCTGACAAAATCCTTTGATGTTCAAAAGTGTTTAATTTTGAGGAGATCCCATTTGTCTATTTGTTCTTTGGTTTCTCATGCCTTGGGTGTGAGGTCTAAGAAACCACCTCCTCTCACAAGATCTTTAAGATATTGCCCTACATTTTCTTCTAAGAGTTTTATGGTCTTGGTGCTAATGTTTAGGTCTTTGATCCACTTTGAGTTAATTTTGGTATAAGGTGTGAGATGGACATCCTCTTTCATTGTTTTGGAAATGGATGTGCAGTTCTCCAAACACCATTTATTGAACAGGCTGCTCTTTCCCAGTTGCTTTGGCTTCACTGCCTTATCAAAGATCAGTTGTCCGTAGATGCGAGGGTCTACTTCTGAACACTCAATTCGATTCCATTGATAAGTATATGTGTCCTTATGCCAGTACCATGCTGTTTTGAGCACTGTAGCTTTGTAATATGCGTCAAAGTCAGGTAGTGTGAGACCTCCCACTTCATTCCTCTTTCTCAAGATATTTTTGGTTATTCAGGGCACCTTACCCTTCCAAATAAATTTAATTATTGGTTTTTCTATTTCTGCAAAGTAAGTTGTTGGGATTTGAATTGGTATTGCATTGAATCTGTAAATCAGTTTAGGTAAAATTGCCATCTTAACTATATTTAGTCTTCCAATCCATGAACATGGTATGTTCTTCCATTTTTTCAGGTATTGTTCAATTTCTTTTAGCAGTTTCTTATAGTTTTCTATGTAAAGGTCTTTTGTGTCCTTTAGTTTATTCCTAAATAGTTGATTCTTCTGGTTGCTATTGTAAATGGGATTTTTTTCTTGATTTCCTCCTCTTGTTGCACATTACTTGTCTATAGGAACACTACAGATTTTTGCGTGTTGATCATGTAGCCTGCTACTTTGCTGTATTCACTGACTATTTCTAGTAGCTTTGCTGTAGATTTTTCTGGATTTCTTACATATAGAATCATGTCATCTGCAAATAGTGAAAGTTTTACATCTTCCTCTCCAATTTGGATGCCTTTTATTTATTTTTCTTGCCTAATTGCTCTAGCTAGAACTTCCAGCACAATGTTAAATAACAATGGTGATAGTGGGCATCCGTGTCTTGTTCCTGATCTTAGAGGAAAAGCTTTCAGTCTCTCCCCATTGAGTGTGATGTTAGCTGTGGGTTTTTCATATATTGCCTTTATCATATTGAAAAAGTTCCCTTCTATTCCTATCCTTTGAAGTGTTTTCATCAGGAAAGGATGTTGAATTTTGTCAAATGCCTTTTCTGCATCAATCGAGATGATCATGTGGTTCTTCTGCTTTGATTTATTGATGTGGTGTATTACATTGATTGATTTTCTTGTGTTGAACCAGCCTTGCATACCTGGAATAAATCCCACCTGGTCGTGGTGTATACTTCTTTTAATGTGCTGCCGGATTTGATTTGCAAGTATTTTGTTGAGGATTTTTGCATGTATATTCATTAAAGAAATTGGTCTATAATTTTCTTTTTTTTGTAGTATCTTGTTGTGGCTTCATAGAATGAGTTAGGTAGCTTTCCCTCTTCTATTTTTTTGAAGAGTTTGAGCAGGATTGGTCCTAATTCATTCTTGAATGCTTGGTAGAATTCACATGTGAAACCATCTGGGCCTGGGCTTTTCCTTTTTGGGAGCTTTTAGATGACTGACTCGATCTCTTTACTTGTGATTGGTTTGTTGAGGTCATCTATTTCTTCTTGAGTTAATGTTGGTTGTTTATGCTTTTCTAGGAAGTTGTCCATTTCATCTAAGTTGTCTAGTTTATTAGCATGTAGTTGCTCATAGAGTCTTCTCATTATCTCCTTAATTTCTGCAGGATCGGTAGTTATATTTCCTTTCCCATTTCTGATTGCATTTATTTGCATCTGCTCTCTCTTTTTTTTTGTTAGCCTAGCCAGTGGTCCATCGATTTTATTGATTTTCTCAAAGAACCAACTTCTGGTTTTGTTGATTCTCTCTATTGTTTTCCTGTTGTCAATTGCATTTATTTCTGCTCTAATCTTTGTTATTTCTTCCCTTCTGCTTTCTTTGGGGTTAGTTTGCTGTTCTTTCTCTAATTCCTCCAGGTGATCAGTTAACTCTTCAATTTTTTCTCTCTCTTCTCTTTTAATACAGGCATTTAGGGCAATAAATTTCCCTCTCAGCACCGCCTTTGCTGCATCCCATAAGTTTTGATAAGTTGTGTTTTCATTGTCATTTGCCTCGAGGTATTTACTAATTTCTCTTGTAATTTCTTGCTTTACCCACTGGTTTTCTAAGAGGGTGTTGTTTAGCCTCCATATGTTTGTGAATTTTATGACCTTCTGCCTTTTATTTATTTCCAACTTCATTCCATTATGGTCTGAGAAAGTGTTTTGTATAATATCAATATTTTTAAATTTGTTGAGACTTGCTTTGTGACCCAACATGTGGTCTATCCTAGAGAATGTTCCATGAGCACTTGAGAAAAAAGTGTATCCTGCTGTTGTTGGATGTAGTGTTCTATAAATGTCTGTCAAGTCTAGTTCATTTATCATACAATTCAACATCTCTGTTTCTTTAGTGATCCTCTGTCTAGATGTTCTATCCATTGATGAGAGTGGTGTATTGAAGTCTCCTACTATTATTGTAGAGGTATCTATTTCTCCTTTCAGTGATCGCAGTGTTTGCCTCATGAATTTTGGGGCATTCTGGTTTGGTGCATAAATATTTATGACTGTTATGTTTTCTTGATGAATTGACCCTTTTATTAATATATAGTGTCCTTCTTTGTCTCTTTTAATTGTTTCAGTTTTGAAGTCTAACTTGTCTGATATTTATATAGCTACTTCCGGTTTTTTCTGATTGTTGTTTGCATGAAATATCTTTTTCCAACCTTTCACTTTCAGTCTATGTTTGTCCTTGTGTCTAAAGTGAGTTTCTTGTAGATAGCATATAGATGGGTCCTGTTTTTTAATCCATTCTGCCAGTCTGTGTCTTTTTATTGGGGAGTTTAATCAATTTACATTGAGTGTTATTACTGTAAGGGCAGTACTTTCTACTACCATTTTGTTTTTTGGAATTTATATGTCATATCTTATTTTTTCCTCTCCTTTTACCTTTCCTGATAACTTCATTTCTGCACTCTTCTCCAACTTTCTCTCTCCTGTCTTTTCCTATCAGCCTGTAGCACTCCCTTTAGTATTTCTTGTAGCGCCGGTCTCTTATTCACAAACTCAGTGTCTGTTTGTCTGAAAATGTTTTAATCTCTCCCTCATTTTTGACGGAAAGTTTTGCTGGATATAGAATTCTTGGTTGGCAGTTTTTCTCTTTCAGTATCTTAAATATGTCATGCCACTGTCTTCTTGCCTCCATGGTTTCTGCAGAGAAATCTGTACATGGTCTTATTGACTTTCCCTTGTACGTGATGGATTGCTTTTCTCTTGCTGCTTTCAGAATCCTCTCTTTGTCTTTGACATTGGACAATCTGACCAGTAAGTGTCTTGGAGTAGGTCTATTGGGATCTATTCTATTTGGGGCACGTTGTACTTCTTGAATCTCTAATTTTCTGTCTTTTATAAGAGTTGGAAAATTTTCAGTGAATATGTCTTCTATTCCTTTTTCTGCCCCCTTTCCCCTCTCTTCTCCTTCTGGGATACCCATAACACATATATTTGTGCGTTTCATGTTGTCATTCAGCTCCCTAAGACCCTGCTCATATTTTTCCATTTTTTTCACCATCTGTTGTTTTGTGTGTATGAATTCGAATGACCTGTCTTCCAGTTCACTGATCCTTTCTTCTGCCTGTTCAAATCTACTGTTGTGTCCCTCCATTGTGTTTTTCATCTCCTCCATTGTGGCCTTCATTCCCATGAGTTCTGACATTTGTTTTTTTAAGTTTATGAATTCTTCTTTATGGTCAGCCAGTGTCTTCTTTATATCCTTCAGCTCTTTTGCTATATCTTCCTTCATTTCATCAAATTTGTTTAGTATTAGTTGACTCCACTGCTGTGTCTCAGCTGAGCTATTAGTTTGTTCCTTTGGCTGGTCCGTGTTTTCATGTTTCCTGGTATGGCTTGTTATCTTAAGTTGTCTAGGCATCTGATTTTCTTGATTAGTTTATTTTGGAGCTTGTTTTCTGTCTTTTACCTAGTGGTTTTCTTGTTGGTTGGCTTTGTTCTCTGGCCTCTGTTATTCAGTTCAACTTATTCTAGACCTCTAACTTAGGTTCTATTTAGTTGATCAGAAATTTTCCCCTCTTGTTTTTTCTGTTTCTTGCTCTGCCTCTATGTAACCTTTTTGTGAGTGGGTCTCCTGAGATATGATCCACCGTAGTCAGATTTTCCCAGTCTAGTGAGACCGAGGTCTCATTGGGAGGGTATGAAGTTTTCCTGAGAATGAGACCCTCCTATGAGGCCTTTAGAATTGGTGCTTTTCCTCTCCTGTCCAGCAGGTGGCGCTTGCCAGCCCGCAGCTCCCCCACCAGTGTAAGGAGGTATGGAGACTTTAGTTCTCCTGGTGACTCTGATCCTGTCGGGGGTGTGGCTGACTGAAGCCGGAATCTGAATTCCAGCCCCTGGGGTCTGAGTTCCCAGAAGGAGGACTGCCAGTTGAGCTGGACCTCCCTCCACTCTCCCAATCCTCAGAACTCCAGTTGTCTCTCAGGGGCACTATTCCCTTCTCCCCTCTCCTCTTTGGGGCCTCTCCAGGTAGATTCCTTGGTCAGCCTGAGTTGCCAATTAAAGATGGGGGTAGAGACCTTCAGTAGTGAATACGGAACTCAAAGACACTGTGGGTACTCTGTCTCCCCCGAAGCCCAGCCTAGTCCCTCAACCTGGGCTTTCTGATAGAAAATAACCACATATATTACTTTTAGATTAAAAAAAAAATAGAATAGAAAAACAAGAAAAAGAAAAAAGAAAAAAAAAAAGAGTCTCTTTTAAAAGTCTTTCCCCAGCCTGGAAGTTTTGTCAGTGTCAGAATAGAGCATTTAAAGATATGCTTTGGGCTATTGTCTGATAATTACTCTCCAACAGCTTCAGTTCCACCCCTGCTGGGGGCTATTGAAATGCGAAAAGATAAGGGATCAGTGAGAAGCCAGCAGGGACAAAATATAGGGGAAAAAAAAATGGCTTTTTTGGAGTCTGGGAATGGGTGCCCACTTTTACATGCCCCCACTTCTCGGAGCCCAGCCCTTGTTTAGCACCTCAGCTCCCAAAATTAGTTAATTAATTTGTTAATCAATTCTGCAGTTGAGGCTGGGTTGAGCCTCCCTTCTTGCCCTCAGCAGATTGCTGTTTTTTTGGGTTTTTTTTTCCCCCCTTTTCAGGGAGCCGGCAGCAAGACAGTCTGTGAGGTCTGGGTGGGGAGGGATGCCAGACCCCTGGTCTGGGGAACTTACAGTTTTCGCTGCGATCTCAGCTTTTCCTCCAATTCCAAACTTGTATCCAATGTGTGACTGGTTACTGGAGACCCCGAAAACACTGTTTCGTATAGTGCTTGGGTAATTGCCAGCTGCTCTAGGGGAGAGACGAAATTCTGCTCCTCACCACTCCGCCATGTTGCCCCGGCCCCACAATATATTATTTGGTAAGATGTTTTAATGCTCAGCAATTCAGAAAGCAAAATTAAAAATCAATAAGATATTAGATGACCCAAATAACACTTTCAGCTATTTGAATGCATGAATAGTTTTGAAATACTCTACCCAATAATGATAGAATGTACATTCTTGACAAATGCATAAGCTTTTTTTGTAGTTGCTTTCCAATACTTTTTCATTTTCTAATTAGCACACTTGTAAGGATTGCATCTGCTTCTTTCACCAAGATGGAATACACAGAATCAAGAAAGTCTTAGCGTATTTGAAAGTATTGAAAGGATGTGTTCTCTGATCACAACATAGTAACATTAGAACCTGTAAAATGAATTATCTAGGAAGTCTCCAAATACCTTGAAATTATATATACTTCTGAATTATTCATGGATAAAAGAAAAAAATTGCTAAGGAAATGATAAAGTATTTGAATTTAAAGGAAAATTACAACATAAGAAAATTTGTTGGATGCAGTTAAAGTAGTGCTCATAGGATAATTTGTAGTTTTAAATGCTTATAATACATAGAAAAGTCTAAAATCAAAATGGTAAGTGGTTCACCCCCCAAAAAAAATACTAAAAGAAAGAAGAGCAAATAAAACCAAAGTAAACAAAAAGAAAGAGAGAATAAAAAACAAAAGAATAATCAAAGAAATAAAAAGCAATAAGTCCACACCTGCAAAAAGGAGATAATAAGCAAAGCCAAAAATTAGATATTGGGGATGTTGGAAAAAAAAAGCAAAGGTAAAGAAAATTGGAGGGTGTGGGGAATGCCAAGAATAAAAGAGGGGTGATCACTTGATCCTAATATTAAATTTTATTGAATAAAAAACTATTAATCCACATATTAAAAGTATATATAACCATAAGCTATAACCTAATTAAAATTCATACTAGGAAAACAAAAACAAAAATGTTAGGCTTCAGGTGAAACTATCAAATAATTCAAAAGTCTTTTCAATCAATACTAGAACACAATGGAGGAAGACCTCCTTTATATGCCTAAAGAATACAAGTATGAGAAAATAACTTCCTATTTAGCAAAACAATATTGCAAGTTCTGTGAACAATTTACAACTCATGGAACATTTTTCTTATGAGTCTTTCTTGATGAAATTCTGCCAAACAGGAGACGTTGGGAGAAAACTGGAAACACTGATGATAAGCATTGAATAAAATTAACTAAAGATCTAAGGGAAAAAAGTGAGGATAAGGATGACAGAATAAAATTTAAATGTCAAATGATTAGGCAAGGACAAGCCCATCAATTGTCTTATTTTCTAAGTGAGAGATAAAGACTATCATTTAATGTGACATATCAAGAATTGAAAGATATTAACAGAACACAGGTAACACAAAGAAAGAAAATGTTGTTGATCAAAATTAGCTGGTAGAAGACACAGAAGAAATGAACTGATTTTATTATTCCTGAAGCTGGGGAACAAATAAGCACTATTTATAAAATACTCTAGATTTGTATAATTATTATATGGTAACAGTGGACAAAATAAAAATATCCTTAAATAATAAAAGGAACTACAAGACAAATAAGAAAACCGACCACATAGGACATAGGGTACGGCAGATATTTTTTCCCCAAAATGTCTGCAACATCATTTCCCATCCTTTGTGCTCTTCGGCAGTGTGTTTTTGCTGATACCCTTCAGGAGTGGGTATCTTTTTGTTCACATTGTTGATTCTGGTCAGGCCCTGTGACTGCTTTGATTAACAAAATATAGCAAAAAAAAAAAAAAAAAAAAAAAAGTTCTGTGCCAATTCCAGGCTAATCCTTTAAAGCCAGAGCCAGGTTACAAGGAGGACTGCCCTAAAACCACCACGCTATGGGAAGCCCAAGTTATGTTGCGAGTCCTGGGAAGATGAGATGCCATTGGTGAGCAAGGAAAGGCAAGGAGCACAGAACACGAGTGATATGCTTAATCCTTCAGCTTCATCTTTCCCAGCCGAGGCCTGGAGACCCAACCACCCAGCTAAGCACTTCCTAAAATTCTAACCCAAAATATTTTGAGCAAAAAATAAACCTGTTTGATTTTAGCCACTATGTGTCTGACTAGTTTTAGGTAATAGGATTTAACAGGAAAATATAAAATAAAAAATATAAAAAAATTAAGACTAAATGCCAGTAAAGATCTCTTGAGTTCTACTAACCTGGAAATGTGATGATTAGATAAATGATAGATCTAGATAGATAGAGATAGATAGATAGATAGATAGATAGATAGATAGATAGATGAAAGAGAGAGATGGATAAATAGAGATGGATACATAGATATAGAAAGGAAAGATTTGCACCACAGGTCATGAGCAAATCCCAAAGCTAGACTGTGTAGGTAAGATACACCTTAAGACAAATGATATATAAAGGTTAGAGGAAAATAATGAACAAATTTATAAAAGGGAAATGCAAACAAAAATATAGCAGTGGTCATGATCTTCATACAAAGCAAAGAAGAATGGAGTAGTCTATTAAATGAATAAATAGAGGGCCTCTAATAATGCAAAAGTAGACAATGCACAGTGAAAATGTAGTTTTCAACATGGGTGGCACTAATGGTAGCATGTACAGTAACTGCAGGGTAGCAAGTGTTTGAAATTTTGCAAAATATGTAGTCAAAAATATAGAGGTACCATGCATATCTATATACAAAGTATAAACAAGAATGTGTTTCTCAGTAATCAAGTATTTTAAATAAAATGGAAGTCAAATCTGCATGTGTTTAGATAGAGCTTTGTTCTCTAATGAATGCCAACTGCCTCACCAAAGAACTCATAGCCAGATAACCTCATTCATTCCCTGGGCATTGAGTAATGAGTAGTTGTCACTTTCTGACGTAAATAGATTTTATAAAGATTTCAGAAATGGAAAACTGAAGTAAACATCTACGTTTACAAAGAACTCAACTGTCCAATGTATAAGGATCATAGACTTCTGCATTTTAGTCATCAACAAATTAGTACAAAGAATGTGAAATATGCAAGTATTTTGACCAAAGCAATTGGTTAGATATTGTTAGGCTTTTAGAAAATACTGGAATTTTAATCACTAGAAGGAATGGTTGATATTCATTTATTATGAAGCTTGGGGAAAAAGAAAATAAATAACATAAGATAAAAACCAACTACACCCAAATTTGCTTAATAAAGTTCTTGTTTTAAAGAATATTTTTAAAGATCTAAAATGCTTTGAAGAGAATTTTTAAAGTTCTAAAGTTCTAAAAAATATCTGTAGTTTCAGAGTTTTATCTGAATGCAATTGACAATTATATCTCTATATCTATTTGATGTTTGAGCATAACAAGGCAGATCTCACTAATTATTTGAGATGCTAAGAAAGCTTAATCATTATTTATAATGTGGTACAGCAGTTATTTCACTTTTAAGGGACACAATACAAATATAGCCACAGTATTCAAAATTCTACACCAATGATCTATATTTTAAAAGCTTTGTCTTTGAAATCTTTTCAGTCATTCCAATTTTCCACTTCCCTTTTGCATTTAACAGTAATTAAATAGGGCTATGAGCATAGTCATGCTTCTTCCCCATTCATTTTTCACACAAATAAGATCATTTGTGAAACTTAAAATAATAGTGTTTTATATCAATTAGGAATCCTTTTCTTAACTACATTTATCATGAAATGAAATCATTATATTAGAATCTCATAAATGAAAGGTGATGCCACCAATAAAAGTGTAGCTATAAAATACACAAAAAAGATTTTTCATATAGATAGCCAAATTTACACCATAAATCCTCACTAACTCAGATTAATTTCAAAGAAAGCAGCCAGATATATTGCAAAATCTAAATTACATATTACTTTTTAGAAAATGTAATCTTATTACTTTGAATTTATTGCAGTTATTGGAACCCTGCTTACCTTGTTTAAAGTCGTATTTTAGTGACTTAAGACATTTTTATAATTATCATTTCAAAGCACCTGCTTCAACCATAGAGAAAATTATTTACTGTAACTTCCAGGACATAGCTTGAAGCCAGAATGCATCCACTCCAAAGTTTTTCAATATAGACATCTACGTTTACAAATAACTCAACTGTACAATGTACAAGGATCATGGACTTCTGCATTTTAGTCATCAACAAGAATCAATTATCAATATTTTTTACAAAGTGAATGTAATTACACTTTTCTAAAGATTGCCAATATCAAATTAGATTTTATTGTTTGTTATTTTGTTGTAGATCTGTCAGTTTAGCTAATTGTGTCCTCTTCTGAAGATTCTGATTCAGCAGCTCTCCAAAAAAGTCAGAGAAAGAGCAATGTGTAGTTTACAAGTTAACTTAAGTAATTAATATCATCACACAAGACTGAGAAAATTGCTATAAATTAAGTAGAAAATCAGTATTATCAGAATCTGCACTCTCCAAATTTTCAGGCTAATTGAGTTTTTATTGTTACTTTGTGTAGATAAGCACATCTCCTTTGCTTGAAAAGCAGTTTTTCTTTACAAAGAAACTTCTCTCTGCCTTCTTGAATGTTTGCTTAGCTTGCCTCCTTTAACTTGGATGATGCAAATTATCCTTCAGTTTATTCCATCCCTGAGTGAAGAAAATTTTGGTTTGGGAAATAAATTGATGAAATATTTTTGTAGAGACTGAACCACTTTTACTGAAAAACTTTGAATCCTGGGATCTAAGTTCTATGGAAAGCCATGATTTCTATTTTAAATTGACTGGGATAACATGTTTTCAGTAACATGTGTACTATCAGGAATAAACCCAAAAGAAATATAAAATAACTGCTAAAATTATTGTGAGAAGATAATGTGGATACAGCTAATCAAATTAGTTGATTGAATGTCTGCTTGTACCATAGGGTGCAATGCATGGTAGTGTTTGAGGACTCAGGCAGGCAACCTATTAATACAACTTCTGCCATATGTAATCACTGGAAGAATGACCTTGACAGTTTATGATCTGGAAAAATTTAATTATACTCTTTAAATTGTAATCTTATTTTAAAATGAGCCAGTACACTTACCATCTTAAAAGGGCTTAATTAAAAAAATCTACCTCATGAATTTGTTGTGAAAAATATATGATATAATACATTCAGAATATAACAGTGCCAAGAAAAAAGTAAATTCTCATTTAAGTAGTCACTAAGAACCAGAAAATAGTCAATAAACCAAATACCGTTAAAGAGAAATAAAATGAATTATTTGTAAGAAAAAAAAACTACAGCTAATATCTAATAGTGCAAAATCACAGATAGAAATGAATTCAAATTGCCATTATTACCCAGGTATGCCTATGTATATTTATGTAATATAGACCTCAATACCCATTCAATTCTTCATTTCATGCCTTCTTCATTATCTGAGAAAAAATTAAAAGAAATTATCATTAAAGCAAAACTAGCAAAATGTTTGATTAGAGAATAAGTGCACATGAGAAAATATGAAATCCATGGCCAAACTTGATTAAAATTCTCATTTGACGCAAATAGATGACAACTCAGAAAGATATGAGCGATAGAAAAGAAAAATATTAATCTCTTGAACTCAGATATTAGAAAAAAAGAGAAAGGGAAGTAAGGAAAGCAGGGTGGGTGTAGTGGTAATGAGGACAATTAATAAAAGATCAGGCTATTATAATAAAAAATCTAGATGGCATCTGCTTCTAAGATGTGAGAATTCAGATTGAAATTCTCCACATATTTTGTTATCAAAGGTCAACTATATTTTTGTATCATGTGTATTTGCATTGTTCTCAGAGTATTTTCATAAAAACAAAACACACCAAATGAATATTAGCAAATATAATTACCAACATAATGGGATGGGATATGATGCAGTTGTCATGCTCCTGATTAAGAACCTACTGTTATCTCTCTTGTGCACTTTATTTCTCTTTTTGCTAAACAAAAGATGAAATGTTCCTTTTGGCAGGAAATATTCACTATGTTTGCCAAAATTACTCTTGGTAGATGGCAATTCAAGTAGTAAATATATTTTTATGGATAATTAGTTGATTGAATGTCTGCATGAATTACAGCCTTTTCAATATTCATGGCTAATTTATAGCTATGAATATTTTATTAATTTCTGTTTTGTTTGAAATAATGAGCTACAATAACACAGAACCCGAATACTTAACATTAATGAACTCTGATTAATGTCAGTGGCAATTCTGTGATTAAGTATCACCCAAAGCTTCCTTGACAGAGCACTATAATATGCAAAATACAAAATATGTGACTCAGGTACAGAGGCATGCAATTCATTATTTTCTTAATAAATAAGAAAATCTAGGTGTAGAACCACTTTCATTATTTCCAAAACATTTTTACATATTCACTTGATGGTACGAAATCAAGTCTGCTTTTGTATCAGAACCCTCCTCCACAGAATGGGTTTGATCATCTCCTGAAAAGCAATATATGTATTTTTGGATAGACTTTCATTTATTGGACAGAAATATTGCCCTACTTAGACTTGTTTTAAAGCATGTAAGTCAAAATGTTTTGTTTATTTGCTTGTATTTTTTCCTTCACTAATCTGTAAATTTTTAAAGGCAGAGATAATTCATTATGTTCTGTTTTAATTTCCTACTTCTAACACAATGCCTCAATAAAAGTTTTATTTGAATAAATAAATAAATGAATTGCTCTGAAATTCTAAACCCTCTCCTAAAGAGGCATAGGCAAAAAACTTGAAGAATTACTTCTAAATATCTAAACATGGGATTACGAAATATTATAATAAGCCATTTCTCTTCTAGGGCCCAACAACAGAATGATTTGCAAATGCACATACTACTGACCTTATTGTTCAGATTCTTGCATCTCTCATATCTGGCCACAGCCATAAATTCTCATCCTACATCTATGGCAAATTTCTCATTACTGTTTAATCTGAAAAAATCTCAGCAAAAAATCCAAGCAGATACATGCAGCTGTGCCCCATTAAGATAGGCATGTCTTGTCATTCCACCCGGAAAAACCAGAAACAAATTTAGGAAAGATTGAGGGAGCTATGAATGGCAGCTCTGCCAGAAAGATGTCTCTGTATGACACCTCCCAAGGATATCAGAATCTACAGCAGTAATATTTTTGTAATAGAAAGCCTGAATTGTAGAACCCAAAACAAACTAACCATTCATATTAATATATTCTAAGTGGTTGTACCAGTCTCAGAACCTCTTCTCAGATGCCTCCGTGTTTGCTTCTCCTCTGTGCTGAATTCACTTCCTCACTGAAGAACACCAGTATGGCAGACAAAGCCCAAAATTAATCTAAATCTATGTGTTGTATGCTTTATAAAAAATAGAGCTTACTTGACAACTGCAAATACTGTTTCAACTATTGAAATAGTTGCTATTACAAATGTATTGATCAATAGTAGAGAGACACCTTGCTACTCAACGTCAAACTCACTATCCATTGTATGTGCTTTGGAAAGATTTATATACACCAGGGTAAATAAGAATAATAGATGTGTTGAGTCTTTACTGATATAAAATTCTGTCTGAATGCTAGAAAAGTCTGGTTATGTAAGTTTCTAACATGCACAATTAGCTGAATTATAATATGAACAATTAGAATGAATTTTAGAAATGGAAGTCTAAAATGCCTCAGTTGGAGCCCCTGCACTTCTATGTTTTAGTATGTAAGGAAATGCAGCTGAAATATCTTTGAACCTCAAATTCCTTCATTTAGCCAATTACCAAAGTCACTAACATTAAATAAGAAAAAAATATTTATGAATATTAAATGTCTGTTTTGAATTGAGCATTCTAATAGCTGAGACAGATAGGAAGATATTATATAATGTGTTTTCCAGAGCCTACAATCTTAACCAGACCAAAGCCCAGTGGTCACAATCACTTTATTTCTCTCAAAGCACCTGAATTGCATGAATTGCTCATTACTTCCATTCTAGATTAGAATCATTTTCAATACTTTATGAATTTTATTTCATTAAATATATTAAACTTTTTCTAAAGATGGCCACGTATGGCTTGGGATATAAACATTACCCCCTTATTTTATTGATATCATGTCCTCTTAGAGTTTTCAGTAATTGGTCCCCTAGTACTTTGTCTAGCTGGAAGAAAAATATGTCAAAATAAATTTAAAGATAAAATTTCTGGGCAGAGTAGAATCTCTAAATGATAAATTAGTCTAATTAGATACTTAATTTTTATAGAATCTTCACACTATTAGAATTATCTACACATGAATTTAATGTTGTCATGATCAACACTTTGAAAGTAGAAATCATACTAATACTATGTTTCAATGTCTTTAAATTGCACAAGTAACAGACTTTAAGAACAATTGTTAATGTTTATTTGTAAGCAGTGTCCCCCCCTCCATATTCCTAAGCCTTATAAACTCTAACCCAATAATTAACATACATTTTCATAAGCCTTTTAAGTTTGAAGATCTTTTAAAAGATTTTAGGAAGATAAATTGTTTATCAGTACTTGGAAACTGGGGAAAATTTTATAACATAAAGAGCTGTGACTTGGAACTCATGCTTATTTGATTACCTCATCCTGGGATTTTAACTGTGTACATTTGCTGTGTACACAGTCAATTTCTGCTGTCTGTGGTATCCAGGAACCTTCTAGCCAGTAATAGGCACACAATGACCCAGCACTGTTTTAGGTTCAGATTTCGTGAAATCAGACACAGGGTTGTTTCTTAACTGTTGTTGTATTTGTGAATTGTTCTCATTTTCTGCCTGCTATTTCTCAGAGTCCAAAGTCTTTATAAAAATGTGTCTTGTGTTCTATTTTTACTTGTTAAAGTATTAATCCATGCGAACGCTGGTATTTCAAAATGTAAAACTTGCCTACAATTCCTGCTTTGTAAAATTCTGGAAATAAAGAACCTCTACCTTTGGCAGGAATAAAAGAGCTTCCTCTAAAGTGCTATCAGATGTATTCACCCCCACAACTCAAATATATTTCCCTCTATATTTATTTATTTATTTTTTACTTTATCAAATAACTATCTATGAAGCTATAGGTGTAATTTTATAGCTTCCAATGGATGTGCTAGGATTTTTAGTATAAATTACCTCTTGTTAAATTAATGTTTATTAAAAGCTTCAGATCAAGCCAACCTCAAATTGCCCCAACAATACAATTTTTTTTAGCAACAAGACTTATGCCCCACAATAAATTTTATTCCCATCCTCCCTTAAAGAAAGACATTTCTCAATTCTTTGCCTTTTACTTTCTTATAGAAAGCACAATTAAGATCAAAATATTCTAGTTCAGAATCATAGTGCTCTAGAACTCAGTAGGGCAATGTCTTACTGATAATATTCATCACCATGTTTAAGGGAATAGATTCATAATACTCTTAAAATGCTCTATACATGTAACTTACAACTGAATGAAAGATGTGTGTGTGTATATATATGCGTGTGTGTATATATATATATATATATATATTTATATTGTGTATACATGTGCATACATTTGTGGGTATTTATGTTTTTATATGCTTGACAAACAACCTGGCAAGGATACTGCTTCCAGAATTACCATGTTCATTTCAGGATTCCTTTAGGAACAAAACATTTCCAACTCATTGTCCCCATCATCTGCAACATTTATAATTTATTTCCTTTTACTCTTGATTATATATATTTAGAAAAAAGAAAAATGCTACACTTCCAAATCCTTTCTTTAGTTCTGTCATTTGCTGTCAAAAGACATTTTTCCTACATAATCAGGATTGGTTACAGCATCCAAACCCAATTTCCATGATTATTTTAGGAAGCATTGACTGTTTTGTTTAGTTCTGATTATTTTAATAAGGCTGATTATGCTAACATATCTTTTTGCTATTCTTTATCGTTATGTATTTATGTGAAGGTAAAGTGCATTGTAAGAAATTGATTTCTATTTTAAGGGAAGAAAGTTACCTGATGGATATCCAGACTGGGCAAAAGAAAATCAAATTAAAAGGTTCATTTTGAAGACAAAGATCAAGTCTTTGAATTCCCATTCATAATCCATTATTTTCATAACCCTACACCTCAGTAATGATCCTGAGTAACAGTCTGTGAATTCCGCCTGAAATCTGGTTCAAATGCTTTCTACATTTGAGGGATATTTTATATCTGGAGGAGTCGGTAAAATATGTTTAACCACTAATCTATGTGACAATAGACATTAATGATTAAATTGATCTTAGGTAAAATATGGGGCTGATTTTATTTAATCAGAGTCAAGGTAAAGCCAGGAATTAAGGAAAATTGGATTATATATAACTAGTTATCAATAAGGAGTAAGACCAAATAAAAATAAAATATTAAGCATAGAGGGAGACAGAAAGAGACAGTCCTTTTGCATTAAAAGAAAGATTCTGAATTTCAATAAATGTGAGTAAAGATTAATGTAGCAAGAATTCTTCACAGACCTCTTAGCATTCCAATAATGGCATACATGCAGCATGGTGCACTTTTACAAGCCTGAAAAATAGTAACATTAATGGCCCAGCATCTTTAAAAATCAAAAGTCTGCAAAATGATTCACTTACCATGCATATTGAATATTAATAGCATCAGGTCGTTTAGTTTTTAGCCTTTTACATTAATGGTCAGAAATGAAACATGCTGAGAACAATTGCCCGACAGAATGGGAAAGTGTTTCTGACGGCTATTGGATTTCATTTGACAGTTAATAAAAACCATCAAGTATATATTATGTTAGATTAGTGAGATCTGGATTCTGTATGACAAGTCATTATTATTAAAGGCAAATGGAGGGTATTTTCAAATACACTCTAGAGTGAGTAGGCTAAAATATGATAGCACGCTCTTGAATGTCAAGGACATTTTGTGCAGTGGGTAATGGAAAACTACATGTAATGTGCAGTTTGGGAACTACTTCATGTTCCTCTGAAGACCTCAAAGCATCACACTGTATATTTTATGGGAATCCGTCACACTTTGCTATAGGTTCAAGTGCATAACAAATATTTATAGACAATCATCATTTTGACGAGAGAGATAATGTGTCAAATCTAACTGCATCATTACAGTTAGTGCGTAAGTGTATAATGTCTTACTCTTTCTATTTTCCCTTCATTTTCTTCCACTTAAATATAATCAGTCAAGTTGTACATAATCTGTAAGTCACTCCCTGTTAGAAAATTAGACTCATGAATGACTAGATGATTTTTCCCAATAATGTAGTAAATGGTAAGCTATGATTCTGGCTAATTATCCCTTCCAAAATGTCAGCTATACTCATGAGGAAGCAGAAGACCATCAGGACTGGGGCAGTTTCGTTTTATGGATATTAAACTTTTAAAGTATGCAAATATTGGTATCCTCAGAAATCTAAGTGCTTTGTGACAATGAAGAAAATCTAAAAGTTTCACTATGAAGCATGATATTATTCAGTTTGAGCACTGTGTTGTATAGGAAAAGCGCAGAACTTTGAATCAGAACCTGAATTGGGTGCCTTCTCTGCCAGCTATTAGATCTATAACCAACCCTAGATAAATCACTCAACCACTGTGAACCTCCTCTTCTATAAATCAGTCCTAATCAGGCCCACACCACCAGGTTGAGTGATGTATATGTGAAAAACTTGTAAAACTCTAAAAATGTTGTGGAAATGAAACGTAGTGTTGTTAGTGCTGCAATTTAAATGGTGACTGAAAGCTGATCATTGGTTGCCTGGGGATTGTGGGAAGGGACAAAAGGAAAGAATTGCAAAAGTACGTAAAGAAACATTTGGGGATGGCATATAAATGTATTATCTTGGTTGTGGTGATTGTTTCATAGGTATAAACATATTCCACAACTTGGACTATTGTATAATTTAAATATTCACAGTTTACTATATGTTAATTATTACTCAGTAAAACTCCTGAGAAAAATACTAGCTTTACTATTCCTACAAGAAACAATGTGGTAAGTTTCACAAACCTGATAGTGAGCTTAGGAAGATAGGCACAACAGAATATTAAGTACACTTTGAGTTGTATCTTGCTCAAACCAGGCAAAAGATTTATAGCATTAGAAATCAAAAGTATGGAAACTTTTAGGTAGGAGGGAAGGAATAATGCTCTAATGGGACCAAAAAGGAGAGTGCAGTGCTGAAAATATTCTACTTCTTTACCTGTGCTGTAGTTACATGAGTTATAGTTGTGTTAACTCATTGAGCTATACAAGTATTATTTGTGCAAATTTCTTTTCTGTGCTATATATCAATAAAAAGTTTATCTATAAAAGGGATGATTTGTGAGGAAGAAGTGTCACCTGAATTGGTGCCCCTTTGCCATCTTTATAAACTTTGCTATCTAGGTGGACCAAATCATTTACCTGGATAAGTAAAAGCCCCTGTCCCCTTAAGAATATACCCAGGAGTCTCAGTTCTCTTTTCTATTAAACTACTAACTAAAAACAGTCTTGGTGCTACCTCAAGAACAAATATGGAACAAAAGAGGATGTTATCTGGGAAATAAGAATTAAAGATCAGAGGAGTTTTAGATGCATCATTGGAATGGCAGAAAAGGCATTTCAATGTGAACAATAACAGAATGACCAAAACTGAATGAAGACAAGCATGTGCTTGAGGTGTCCATTTGTGACTTCCAAAGACCTTGGATCTTTTTTAATCTTTCCCTCAGAATCATACCAAATTCATCACCTGGTCCTTCCCTATTTAACTGTAGTTAAAAAGGGAATTGTATTTCTACTACCAGCACTCTAGTTCAATTTGCATCATCCATTAATTGAACCTAGTGCCTGGCCGCTGACTGAGGTTTCTTGTTTGACTCTTGCTGCTGTAATCCATTTTCTAAAAATCAGCCAGATTTTCCTAAAGCATATATTAAATTAGTAAATGAAAGAAATTAAAGCAGTTTTTTTCCATTGTACTTGGAATGAAATTCCATCATCCTAAAATGACCTACAAGATCCTGCATGAACTGATTGGTCCTTACTTTCTTCTCAGACCTTATCCTATTCCACTTAATAACTTGCTCTACACATTACAGTAATGACCCTCACTTTGTCTGGGGAATCATCCAAACTACTTCTTGCCTCAGATTGTTTGCACAAACTTGGTCATTTCCATAGACTATCCTTGCCTCATTCCTCCCCACAAATGACTCTTACACATTATTATGGGCTCATTTTAAGTGTTGGGTTTTCAGAATGGTGTCTGTGTGAATCTTATTTCAGGGAAATGTATAGCACACTATGAGTTAGACACTGTTCATAAAGATTATGCATTGGTCCAAATTATTGTTCATGTCTACATATCCTTTGCTAGTGCTTGTATATCTATTTACAGCATATTTTGGCAGCTAGAATTAGGTGGAACACAGTGAAGGGCCACCTCTCTTCTCTTTGAACTGCACTACCACTAGCTCTAATAGCTAGTATAATATTTAATTAATAGGAATATGAAAATTTGATGATAGTATAATCATGAATAAAATGTTGACTTGTCATTTACCTTAATGTGTAATGTTTAAAAATTTTGTAAATATTTTACTCTTCACCAGTGTATTTATTAATATCATTTTTTCCATAATTGAAGATCTATGAACTAACCTAATTTGAGTGTGATTTCTAGTAATTTCCCTGATGAAATAAAATCCAAATGGGGGAAAATAACTGTAAAATTAGACAAAATATCTATTGTGAATTCATATTATTCTCTATCTGCCTAATGGAGCTACACATTGAAAGTGCCTCTGTGGAGCTGCTTCTTCACAAGTGTGTAGAAAAGAGTAGCAAGTGGATGTGCATTGAGTTATAAAAATTCCATTAATTTCAACTAAAACTTATCTGCACACACTGCAAACTTAGGGCTTCACTTAATTCTCTATGCCAAACTATATACGAATTTGGGGCTGCCTGATGGGAATTAGAGACTCAAGCAGGTTTGTTCATGTAAAGGCTAAAAACAGAAAAACAGTGTATATAGAAATCATTGTTTTTGTGGGTCAGTGATTCAATCTGAAAAAGTGACTCTTTAGAAGTGGTGAATGGAGGGTAGAATAAAATATAAATAGATATGGAGAGATACAGATACGCAGATCTAAATATCAATCTAAACATAGATACAGATATTTCTCTGTAGATGCAACTCATACTAACATTGATTAGACATTTGCATTGTGGTAGGTTCTTGAGCGATAAAGAACAATTATTATTCTTATTGTTCCAATGCTTACCAAGATAATATACAGAAAAGTTTAAAGAGTATATGCCAGTCTGTGACAAGATGCAAATGATTAACCCTGAAAGATGGAAAAAAAAAAAAGATGGGAAGATAGAAGATAGAGTGCCCTGGAGATTGGGATTGCTCCATGAAGCAACTGAAATTTCTCCTGAGGTCTAGGAAGGCATATCTCTTTGTTTCCCCAGATCAGAAGGAGAAAGTGCATTGGTTTCAATATAAAAAAGTTCAGTCAATTAAAGCATAACAGCCTCCTATGAATATTTATCTCAGTGTGATACAGAAACAATTTAGGTTTTTGATTTCACAGTGTCCATGTATTTTTATATATTGCTCTTATAAGCCATCTATTTTATAATATTCCATGTAAATAATAAGCTATAAGTTTAAATTCATTGTTTCCCATTCTTGAGTTACAAGTTCTTTTAATTTGCTGATGAAAATTGATGGATTGAAATGGAGTTTTGATAGTAAAGCCTCAGGTCATAAAATTGTTCATTTACATATCACATAGAATAGCACTTTCAATGTTTGTGTTATTCTAAAATGTAATGAGTTTATAACAACATTACTCTTTGCAGCAATGGAAATAGCACAGTACATTGATTAGCATGATTGTGGATTGATTAGATTTCATTCTACATTGATGAGTCAAAAGAGACAGGCAAAGGAAACTGCTGACTCTGAATTTATGAAATGGCCAACAAAATACTGTTAACTGAACAGCATTTAAAGTTGTTTTCTATTCTTAGAAAATGCAAACTAAATGCTCCACATTATAAATGCTATAGGTCAGTGATCTCTGAATACAAAAAAAAAAAACCAAGAAACTTGTGTATCTGAACTAGAGTAATTTGCGGGATTACCCCAAAGAAAAAATGTTACTTTAAAAAAAAAATGTCAGCAGGACCATGAGACACCAGAAACTTTCCCAGGAGTAATATAGAACTTGAAACAGCAGGACTATACTTGACCTTTTGATGATATTGCCAACATATTTGTCTGAGAAAAGGACCACTCTGATTTACATTTATGTATTTAGCAACTATTTTTTGAATACTAACTTATGGTAGGCACTGTGTTAGGCTCTGAGAATACAGTGGTGAGTGAAACTGTTATCTGAAATTTTTTTAATATTCCTGTATGACTTAATTTCTCAGCAGCAATTGCCAATTTTGATACATCTTTTTTTCCGTGTCCTTTTTCTCTGTTGGCTTCAAGGTCAAAGCAGTGTCTTGGTTTCTTGCTAACCTCTCTGACTTTTATTTTACTCCCTCAGTAACCGTTTTCTTTATACTTTCCCCTTAATTTTAGACTTTCCTAAGGTTCTGCCTCATGATGGCTCCCAACAGTCATGTATAGAGAGATAAACCCTCATTTATATCTCAGGGTTTGATTTACTCTTAGGTAACAGATTTGATATCTTTACCCAGTTGTATGTCTTGTTGACATTTCCAAAATAATAATTAATCCTTTCTCTACACAACCTTGTCTTTCTCTCTTTTTTTTTTTCTAGTTCTGTAACTGGCAATGACAACTATTTTTTCATTTTGTTTGCAAATCTGGAATCAACTTTGAGTCTCCTCTCCACCTTTATTCCTTACTTTGAATTAATGACCATGCGCCTTAGACACTATCTGGTTTCCATTCTCAGAGACTCTATTCTAATCAGATCCTAAATATTCTTGCCTACAATAGCACATATTATATGCATTTCCTCTTCCCACATTAATCCAGCTAACCTGATGCTTCACTGTTAAAGCCCCAGCTCTAGTCATGTCACTTCCTTGCACTTCCAAAATATATAAAAAATAATTAAACTCTTAATGGTGCCCCTGCTATCTCTTGAATTACATGCAATTTTATTACAGCACTTAAGAACCTTCATTATATAATTGCTCAAAGTTTTTTTGAGTCATATTACTAAAATCTGTGAAGGTTCTAAAATTTTAGCCTGATTTCAAGGAGCAAGTTAGCCTGCCAGTTTCATGGATGCTGGCACAAAACATGAGACTCCTGGCCCATATGCACAGAAGAGTTATTACACATGGCACAGCAGGCAGCGTGATCTTATGTCCCTATCAGTTCCCCATAGCCACCCAAGTTCTAGGGAAATGTGGAACAGCAGAGTTGCATGTAGTACACACGGTGGCTTTCCAGCACAGCTGAGGAACTTTGAGTTTACTAAACCCCAATCTTTTAAAGGGATCTGCTAGCAAACCTGCTCTACCTTTGCCTCCAAGTGAGACAATATCTTTAGTATCTGGTCAGCAAATATATCTTCCCTCTGCCTCTGGGAGAGACAATATCTCTATCTGCCAAGGCTGTTTGCTATAAAACATCCTGGAAGAGAGAGTCCAGACAAAGCAGTCACAAGGCATTCAGAAATTCAAGGGACCCATTTAGAATGATATCCCAACATGTATATTCAACTCCGTTGTCACCCTCTCTGTAAACCATGATTTTTTACTATCAGGGAAACAGAGATTAAATGTGGTGACTGGTGAAGGGGTTTATTATTGGCCTGACAAATGTAGCAGCTAGTGTTTTGTAAGCCCCTACCATTGCCAACTATTTTATTTTTCTATCTTCCTTAATAAAATCATAAAGCAATATAAACAACCTATTGAAAATAAAATTATCATTCATGTTTAGAATGGCAGAGAGATAGCACACTGTAATTATCCTTTAATAACAAAGATGTGGCAGGGATAAAAGGAAGCACAAGCTATATTGCAGACCCCAGGGCTACCAGGAGCCCTGCCATTATACCCAGAGAAAAGTGATTCAGGTTTTATCTTGGAAAAGGTCAAGTAAACCCAGAACACTGCCTTTGGAAGAGAAACCACCTTTTGTCATGTAGCAGTAGCCAGATTGAGGAAACCTCTACAGGAAGAAAAAAGGAAATACATATACAATCCTCATTATTTTTCCTTCCCTGATATCCTGCTGGGACCCTTACTGGGTAGTTCTTACAAAAAAAACCCAGAGGATATCAGACTTCTTTGATGTATATCATACAAGTCAGTCTCCCAGTAAATCCATAAATTGTAGTGTACTAGCATAAATGATAGTGTACTAGCATAAATGGTAGTATGCTACCATTTGTGTGTGGCAAACACAAATACAAAATGTTTTCCTGTGAGGCCAAGGTGCTGCCATTCAGATAACCAGCTCATACATGTAAGAGATGGTGAAATATCAATAGCTCAGCTTTTGGAAGTGGCAGTGGACAGATCAGCATTCATGAGAATACCGTATTTTTGAACACATTCCTAGCCAGGCTTAGTTCCTGCTGCTAATCCATTTTGTAAGTGGACCCTTTGGGGAAGGGTTAGGGTAATTTGGCAAAGTGGCTGACTTACATCCTTAGAAGAGGCCTTTGTTTATCCCTAATTGTTATGAGACCAAACTGCTATAGATATTCACTAGGTGGTGTTTATGTGTCATATGAATATTTTTACATTCAGTGTTATTCCAAGAAGTCTGTACCTTTACCCCAGACTTCCTAATCACTGATTTTCCAGTATTCCCAGTCCCTAACCTGCCTGTCAGTCATTGTCCATAGTCTGTGTAGATCTGTGACTTAGATTGCTCTTTCACATGAAATACATACTCAGATGTTCTGGTCAAATTCTGTTCTTTGGGAGAATATCCCTACCACTGTCTTTTAGAGCTACTCCTTATTAAAGCAAAAGGCAGTGCTGTCTACTTCATGCTCTTACTAGCACACAGTGTGGACCCCTCTGTGTAGCTGCTGGTCAGTACTTTGTCTCCCTCTGCTAACCAGTTATAGATACTCAAAATGAGGTTCTCATTATGGATGAAGGAAGATGTGTTGAAGCAGTAAGAGAAAGTATAATTTCCACCTGCTCATGCAGTTTGTGGGTGACTTCTTTATCTTCTCAAGCCTTTCCATTTATATAATGCTTTCTCATTTTATTATAAAATGTGCAGCTGAACCAAATTTATGGTTCAGGTAACAGATAATACCTAATACATGATTGACAGTGTAGATCACATATTTTTTTGTCTTGTGATTGATTAAATGTTCCATCTCTACCAGGGTCTGGCAGCAGGCTATGAATTGCTTTTTAAATTGCCAGTATTAACAGAGGAGGTGATTGACTTAATCTAAAACTTTGTCTAAGCTCTGTGATTCTCCTATTGGAACTGCATGCCACAGATTTTATTCACCATTTCAATCTGCTTCTCATACTTTTAGGACTGAGTGTCCATAAGTTCCAAAGGCCAGGACAACCCCCAGTCTAGACCTGCTATCAAGCTTGTTCTTGCTCTGGGTTTCATTCCAGAAATGGCTTCTAGCAGCAGACTCTAATGAGGTACATGTTGCCTCCCAAATCCAAAGAGGCCTTTCACCGTGGTAGGTGTACATGCAGCGACTTTTCTCTCACATAGAGGGGTATTGCAACATTCACTGCCTATAAACTCCCTGGGATTTCACTGAGTTTATCTTCTACCTTTGGGCAAACATATGTATTGTGAAGCTTCTAAGATACTTGATAATCTTTTCTTACTGGATCTAAATAGCATAATGTTATCATTGTTATGGCCCAGTGTAATTTTCTTCAGGCCATCAGGATGATCAAAATCTCTATGAACTATACTGTGATGGTAAGCAGAGGCGTTGGGTAAAATATTAAAAGTATTCTTTTTGTCCCTGTCAGGTAAATGCAAAGGTTTTTTGTTTGTTTGTTTGTTTGTTTTATTTTTGCCTACCATTTGGATTGGAAAAGAAGATATTTGCTAGGTCAAAAGTTGCATACCAGGTGTCAGAAGCTGTGTTGTTCTCCTTCAGTAAAGATACCACATATGGAACCAAAGTTTTGACTTTAATACCACCTGATTAAGTTTACAATAATCTATAATTTCCAATAACCCATATGACTTTCACTAGCCAGAGAGAAGGGTTCAAAGGAAATGTGATAGACATCAGTGGGTTTGCATTTGTTAGTGCTTTGATACTTTTACTAGTCTCTACAACATCCTCCAGGGATTTGGAATTGCTTTTCTTTTTGCCTACTCTTTGGAAGGAATTGCCAATTCCCAGGACTTCCACTTGGCCTTTCCTCCATTACTAACCTTTAGTTTGAAACCAAGAAATGGATTTTGCCATCTATAAAATATATTTATTTTGACTTTATATTCTATAACATAAATATAACTATAGAATAGCTCTAAGTCTATGATCCCAACATACTCCCTGTTAGAGCTACTTGGGCCAAGACCCAATCAACCTCTGAACTCTTCATCAATCATTTGGCTCAATAGTCTCCTCTTCTGGTAGAGAACCTCAAGGATCAATCTAATTTCAGTACCAACATATAGTAGCTCCAGAAGGTCTGTGCATTTCTATTTTCTTAGTTGATCTTTTAAAAGCTTGGGGGAAGATTTGTGTTCTATATCCTTCCTCTAGCCCCCTCCATCTAGACACTAGAGGCCTCCATAGTGCTTATATCTAAGAACAGAGTTCGAGGCAGTATAGCCCCATTACAGTGTCTAGAGTTATGAACCTGCCCAACAATTTTAGAATTTTTTCTTGTAATTATATCATAGAACATCTTAGTAGGCTGTCCAATGATTTAGTTCCTAAGGATCCAGAGGTGATTTAGGCATAGCTGTTCCCTATTCCCTATTCATTAAAACACTCTGATCACTATTTCAAACCTTTGGCTTATTATGACCACTTTGTCTAGGATGCATTAATAACACCATTTGTCCTCTACCACTGTGGGATACCTTTATTTCCATTGAGATCAAGAAACCTAATTTCACTGTGGCATCCCTGATTGTCATCTTTGTCTTACAGTATTCAGCCATGAAGTAACTCTCTGTGTTGAACAGAGCTGAGAAACTAATTGCAAAGAAATTAAATTTTTACAGTGTGTGTATATATATATATATATGTAATGTATATATATATATATTATATATATGTATATATGTAATCAAAACCTAGGCTTGCTTTTCCATCACACTTGTGTGTTCAGAAAAGAAAAAAAAAAATAATGGTCTCTTGACAAACTGTCATGGGGTCCTTAAGTTCTCCATATGGGGTCTTCCTTGTTATTTCATGAGGATTGACACCTTTTCCCCTCTACGTCTGCTCCCTAGAACCAAAAATAAAAGCATTATTGTTGCCTTAAAAATTTAACACCACCACCACTTGATCTCACACTGGCTTGTCCTCCGTGTTCTTCATTCCATATTATAACTAGTGATATGTTGAGTAATTTTGTCGGCACCTCGTGGAATGCATTACCTATGCTGTACTTCCCCTAGAAAAGAGATTAATCTGTGTACCTCACATACCTGAACATCCTGATTCCAGAATCCCATTCTTCCTAATGTCACTCCTGGTACCAAAAACATCAGTCCCTATCCCAAAAGGAAATAGCAGACTCAAAACATGATCTGAGGATGATTTATTATCCAAGGGACTAATTATGAAGCTTTGGTTGTGTTGTAGTGGAAGTACAACTGATAGTGCAAGAACCCGGGACTAGCAGAAGCCGAGTTGTCATCATTCTTTGGTCCAAATGTGACAGAGTCATGTGGAATAGCCCACCTTGTGAGATGGAGTGACTTTGTGCTGAAATCATAAACAGCCCAAGCTACTTTCTAGAGGGAAAGCCCAGGTGAAATGCCCTATCTCATTCTCCTTTCATATGACCCATGCTGTGGCTCCTGAGTGCAGGACAAATCCAGCAAACAAAGGACCCTTTTAATAAAACCCATTCTGTTTAGCCTCCCATCACAGGGGATGGTAGTTGGGGGAGGATTACCACAAACTAAAAACTGAGTCATTTATCCTTTTTGCATCAAAGTTACTGAGAAGAAGGAAGGGGAGGCTTTTGCATATTTCTTCTCAATAAGGAGTTTCCTAATGGCAGTCATTCAGCTGTCTAGATATCAAGACAGCTAGTTAGCCATATAGCTATATCAAGTCTTCTGTTTCTGAGATGATTCACTTAAATGCCCTCTCTTTTATGCAAATGTAGAGGAAGAAGACTGAGATTGTACTCAGATTAGAGCATAAAAGAAGCATTTGTCTTAAAGCTAGTACATCATGCTTATATTGTCAGTAACTTAAACCTGATGTAGAAGGAGCAGAGATCCCAAATCAGTATGGACCCGAACGAATTTGATCACTTCCTTACCTACGTCTCTCCAAGATTTGGAGTTATGAAGATCTCAGGGTAAACTGGGCTTAGCCCTGTTGAAACCTAGTGGTAGGAAAAGACAATGAGGTCTCTGAAATAGAGATATTCTGTACGAGTTAGGCTTGATTCAGTGTAAGTATCTAAATTTTGTGGAAAATACTGATTTCAGCCTAACGTTATTCTGGTCAGTAAGCCATCACACTGTGGTTGTGCTTCGGAAGATAAGTGTTGACAATAATAATGTAAATTAAAGAGATAAAACTTTGAGAGAAAAGTGGAAAGCACATTTGGCCAAACCTAGCAGTGAGGAAGTGTGATTCATCTGTGTTGGAGAACCACTGTGCTTGTGCAGGAATCTAAACATCAGGTCTTCATCACAGATCCTTCTTAGAACTCTACTGGTGTAGGCTTCAAGAGTGACACCATGGAGATGATAAACAAATAGACACGTGGAAGGCTCTGTGCGTTGTTCTGTATGGCTTTGTGGGGTGGGGGTGGGTTGACGGGGATGGTAACAATAAAAAATAAAAAGTCAGAGTCCTGTCAGACAAGTAAGCATGTTCTTGGACAATTATGAGAAGTTCCAAGACAGAAACACTTGACTATTTCCTAATAGAGCAGTGTGTAATGGACAACCAAGAAAGTAAAACATCTAGGAGTTTATTTTGTACTCACAGTTGGTAAAATAGGCTTCACTGTTAAACCTAAAAGCATTGTTTTTTTCGTCTTTGGGCTTTTGATATTTATTCTTAACCTGGGGTATGCTGATACATTCAGCTCTTTCTGCCCTTGACTTTCTTTACTTGATGTCAATCTTAAATATTCACAACTCCATGAAGCATTGTGTTTGTCAAATTAGATTTGATCTCTTCCTACAAATCCTGATCTTTTAATATAAAAGTCATTGACATATACCTTTTTGTAGTCAAATAAATTGAGATGTATTTGGCTTGTAACTATGGGAGAAGGTGCCCCTCAGAAGAACCCTGGAAGTGTCTTAAAAGGAGAGTAATGAGGGGCCCCTACATGTTTGGGTTTGCACTAAGTGATTCTCAGGAGGGGATAGGGAAGGAGAGGCTGGTTTTGGATTGAGCACTGTTAAGAAGTGGGAGGAAATGTGTGATAATGTATCTTACTAATTTTTATTCAGAAGGCAGGAGGATTACAGTGTAGCTAGCATTGTTAGACAGAAGAGTGGAACATTTAGTAATTTTTATAGAATTGATATAGCACTGTCTGTGTCCTTTCCTGAGCCTTGATACATTCTTATAGGAATATCGGGGTCTGGTATACAGGCTGATGTCTGCTTCCTCTGGTTGTAAACAGGACCTGTTTTCACCGCCTGTTACAAAACCTTATTTTTGAAATGAGAAACTGATTTCTGACTCCTTAATCTTGTTTTCTTTGTCATTTATTCTAGACCTACATATCTCTCTGGGAATGTGTTACACTTAAGCCAACTGATCCCTGTTTTGACATGATAAAATTGTCAGATGCTTTCAGTGGTTAGACTCTATATATGGTAAATATAGATGAAAATTGCTCTCATCTCTTGGGTAAAGATGGTACCATTTTCCTAATTGTTAAGGGTTGATACAGGTATGGCTCAGGAAAGATTCACTACAGTTGACATATAATATAGTCTTACAGCTCTCTCATATCTAATGTAGAAAAGAAAAAGAAAAGAGAGAGATTCATGTTCTATTTTTCTTCTAGGTTTCTTCAACATCTTGATCAGTATAATGGTTCTGGGTGGTTGACAACTTGATT
This sequence comes from Choloepus didactylus, assembly GCF_015220235.1. Taxonomy (NCBI): domain Eukaryota; kingdom Metazoa; phylum Chordata; class Mammalia; order Pilosa; family Megalonychidae; genus Choloepus; species Choloepus didactylus. The sequence continues at coordinate 13,830,678 of NC_051322.1, forward strand.
AATCTGAGCAGTCACTGATCAGAAACACATTCAAACACTTTTTACTCTGAAGGATTTTCTGTCTCCTTTACGGATAAGATCAGTCAGAACTAGGATAAATTGAGTAGCTCTATAGTGGAAGAGCCACATCTTAGTACTGAAACGTGCTCTGTCTTTTCTGGCTCACTTTATAGACAGCTTTTCTCACAGAGAATTGAAAGGTAATGAAATACCCTTTAATACACCTAAGAATAGGACCCCTACCCTATTGTTTCATATAGCAAAAAAAAACCTCAAAAAATTCCTGGTCCATATTTTACTCATACTTGTATCACAGAGGTTAGCAAAATAAATTAATTAGATAAGATAGAACTTTATATTTTTGTACTCTTCCCCATATTATGGACAATATAGAAACAAAGTTTTGCTCAATTCTTCCCTTCATATAATTTGTTTTATCCTTTTTTTAAAACTTTCCCTTAACCACTCCATCCAGTCAATTGTGAATTCCTGGCAATCTGTCCCATGTGTATTCTAGAAATCACCATTTTTGTAAGGATGTTTCACATTGAGGCATATTCTCTTTATTGATCTCATCTTTATACTTTCTATCTGCTTCAATCCCACATCAACCTATTCTCCTCCCTCCTTCTAAAGCAATGTATCAAAAAAAATGAATTTATTTATGTTATTCCCTACATTTACAGTGTCAGTACCACCCTGCTTCCTTTAGGTTAAAGTCAAAATTGACTGTAGTGGTTTGAAGCAGTATGTACCCCAGAAAAAAACATGTTCTTAAATCTTAATCCATTCCTGTGGGCATTAACCCATTGTGAATAGGATCTTTTGATGAGGCTACTTCATTTAAGGTGTGAGCCACCTCATTCAGGATGGA